>NW_024714712.1:165000-447500 GCF_018991925.1 Homarus americanus
CTTAGTAATGAAGTCACCCCTCATATGAGCTGGTGCTACGGTGCTATGTTATCCTTCACTTTTATCTCCCCGCGTTGGTTCTTTTACTCTCTCAGTTTTTCTCACCGCCATTTCCCCCCATACTTTCCCTCTTCCCATGTTAAGAAGGACAAGTAATTGGGTTACCACGAGCTGTTGGATCCACTAAACACGGTCACTATGGTTGTTGCCTCTTAATTTACTTCACAGACAAGAAAAAAATATACTGATGATGAGAATTCGTAGAGTTAATGTAGTACTGTATATGAAAACTTAACAAGTCCTAATTAAAATCTAGCATTCTTCTGTCTGGATGCATTATTAAATATAGTTTAAGACTTACCTATTAGGATACAGTACACGGAGTCTGGTACCGAAGTTATTATCAATGTGTTTGAACACCTTTAGAAACTACGGTACTTCTCTGCAAAACATAAACAAAGGATCCTATAAATTATGACGGTATTGACTCGGCTGGTTCACTTTACCATAGTAGCTCTCCCTCCCTCCCTCCCAAACCCCCAAAAACTGGAGGTGTTTCACACGTTTACATTTTGTGGTGTTTTGTTCCGCCGTGTGTCTTACTAACCTGTGATGTCAACAGTTCCGCTGAGAAAGGTCGTTAAAGCAGTCCTTTGGCTTTTGTTTACGTGGAGGAAACAATAGCATATTAATTATTTTATTTTGTAAATAGAAAATAAGCTTTGTGGTATATGCTGAGGACATTCGCTTGCCAGTCTTATATTGCTAAAGACATTGTAATCTGGAACTAATATAGACACTAGCAGAACACTCACACGCTGCTAAAACTGTCATCATACAAAACAATAAACATGGGGTCATCAGATGGAACCAGGATAGGAGTCGGGTTTTGGCCACTATTCCATGGCCCTGTGACCCTTCCTGGCGTGGTCAGTGGTCCTCAGACGGACCACACCTCTGAATAAACTATATTAAGAAAAAAACCCACTTTAATTACACGCTAAATCAACTCTCGTTACTACCAAAGCAGACACGTACCCATATTTATTAAGAATAACAATATTATTACTGAGCATACGCTTCATATGTTTCATTAATATATCCCGAGTAACCTTACCTTACTATACAGTAGATAGAAAAAGCCTTTGAATTCTAATTATAAAATTCATAGATCCACAATGAAAACGTGGATAAGATAAATCTTGATAAAATCACACAGGCAAAAGGGAAACAAGCTAAGGTGCTCCATTGCTTCCCTTTTCCCTGTGTGATTATATATATATATATATATATATATATATATATATATATATATATATATATATATATATATATATATATATATATAATTTACACCAGTATTAAAGTCAGTATCCCATAGGCCTGACCAGATAGTTAAGGATTGTGGATGAACATCTGTATACTGTACTAAATCCTTCAGTACACAAAGAGGCATTGAGGCCGGCACTGCACTGGATCGACTTCCCACTATGCCTTGACGCTTGAGTTAATACAGAATAAATCGTAATTAATTTTCTTCATAAGTGTCATAACGGAATGTGAACATTTCTGCAAATTCGTACTATTTTGATCTCGAATAAGCAGAACGCGAGTTAACTGTACAAGAGTTAGAATGTGAATAAATTATATAAGGGAAAGTAAATTTGAAGTAAAAAATTAGAAATCACGTTATGACCAGTAATGACTATAACAGATAATCTAATTTTGTGTGAAATTCTGTACAATTTGTCCAGCATTGACTAGGCAGTGGTAGATGCAGTGACTTGGTGTTCAGGCTATATTATGTTCCCAGTTAACATTTCACTCTTGAATTCAGAAAATTGTTTCATAAAACAACCGGGAAGGTTTTCTCAGATTAGCTGTAAACAGATGTTTACAGTTATTTTACAAGAATCGGAATCCGACATTCAAATGGCAGGAAAGATCTTTGGGGGAAGGAATTCCTTTCGTCTGATACCCAGTAACTCCTTCCACTATAGCGCTCCTGGCGGAATGTGTGCTAAAAGATGTGAATATGCTCAGTAACTTTTTTCAGGTGTAAATTGTGAAAAATAAACGTAAAAATGATCAGGTATGTTTAAGTCGTTTTTTTGCTTCCCAAAGATGAAGGAAGGTGGGAGATAATGAGTTCTTGTACTGTATAACTACATTGTGTTTGTGGACACTCAAAAGACAAGATACAACAGTAATTAGGGAGTGTAGTTGCAACTAATCGCTGTTGATATATTGCATCAAACATAGCCGTCCTAAGGTCACGTTTAGGTGGCCGTAGTTACTGTACATGTAGACCCCAGGGCCCCAGATGCAAGGCTGAGCCCAGTTGGTAAGGTATGAGCTCTATGATTCCGAATTTGTACCTTTATTTTTAGATGCTTTATGCCCAGGTGTTCTGCTCTTCGTCTATTGGTTACTGGTAAATTTTTCCCAAATATGGAAAATCTTGTGATTCCTAGAAGTACAATTTGTGTTCTCAACTAGACGAGGATAATTTAGCTAATGTGCATAAATTGTTGATGGTAAAAATTGATGCCATTTGTTCCCAGAACACTCAATAGTGGAAGATAAATATCGATCGACATGCTATTGAGGCAGTTTGCCACTAAGACCAAGGGGATACAGAATTATTAGCACTGCGTGTAGGTATTGCAAAGCAAGAGAGTAGTGATTTGATTTTAAACATTTTCTTTACCAATTGTTTGTATTACAATGGGTAAAACTACAAGGACTCTTGTACCAACAAAAAACAATAAATAAAATTCCTGTACTGAAGTATATTAATAAACAAACAATCTAGTTATTGTAGTTGCCCGGGTTTGTTTTTGATGAAGCCAGTTACCCAGAATGGGTGCAGCCACATAACTATCTGTCCTTGGCCAAAATTAGTGCACATACCAACTAGAAGTTTTGTTGACACTATGATCGCGCAAAGGAGGCCCACTGTTAGGTGGGTGTATACATACAGTATGTCGGATACAATATAACCTTTTATATGACTTAGGTAGTTTATTTCACAATGAGAGAGGATAATGAGGTGTCTTACATAAAACGTAGTTATCGTGTCACTAATGCTGAAACAGCCAACGAGGAGCAAATAGTAATCTTTGATTTACATAAATTTAACTTATGTTGACTCAAATCCCATTCCTGCTGGCAAGGTACAGCTGTTACCGCACACCATGGGCGATCTGTCTAGTCTCTTGTTCTTGTATCTCATAGCGACACCTGATTGATTATGGATAAGTTTCTCCTATTTCAGCTTCACAAGTTGAATGGAAATACGAATAAAATTCCGAGCTGTATAACATTAATTATCATGTTTCGGGAAATACTGCGCATATAGTTCTTTAAAAAATCATAATTTATTGATCGTTGGCGTGCAAAGGCAACACCTGGGACACCAAATCCGTAAGTGTAGCCGCCGAGTATCCTCCTACTGTGTGGTGGAGGGGCGAGAATGACTGAAGTAGTTTATAATAGATTACCTGAAGGTAAATACTGTATTAAGTAAGTTTGATCTTGTTGCAAATGGTATTGAACGACAGTCACTCCCAACAGCAACAAATGGTACCGTCCCCTTACCACCAGAAAGGTAAATAGGGGAGGATTATCACCACGGATCGATAAGTGACCGAGTGAGAACATTTATAATGGACCTTTCGCTCTTGGCTATTAACAACCTTTAATTACATTCTGATTGCACACAGACACATATGAAGACCCACAGAAAACGTTTTTAGACTTAGAAAAAGTGGTGTGGACTTACCGGGGAGCACTTGATGCACTACAAAAGGCTAACACTTACATCCACATAAGCTGTTTAGGGATCATAAAACGGAGAGAGTTTAAGACCCGTAAGACTTGGCTATAAGTGAAAACAGTGAACTTAAGCAGCATCTTTCTTTTCGGGTTCAGAGTCCTTCTACCGTGACATTACCACTTGTCTGCTCCCCACGGCCATTGCCATTTTCTCAACCAAAACCATCACCACCGCAATTAGGATATAGCCACCATTAAGTACCAACGCCACTGCCACCATTATAACCACACCTAACGCCACCACCATTATAACCACACCTAACGCCACCACCATTATAACCACACCTAACGCCACCACCATTATAACCACACCTAACGCCACCCCCATTATAACCACACCTAACGCCACCACCGTTATAACCACACCTAACGCCACCCCCATTATAACCACACCTAACGCCACCACCGTTATAACCACACCTAACGCCACCACCATTATAACCACACCTAACGCCACTACCATTACAATCACAACAGGAGCTTACATCATAGCCAGCACACACATACACACACACTGCATGATTGCGAAACTCGAGTCTCTGGTGGTCGATATGAATAACAAAAGACTCCTGTGTCCTTCGCTGTGGCTGACATTCTGATGATTCGCACCGGTGGCCACGTCTTATAACTTCTTGGTGCAGGTGTTTTGTGTGTGAGTATATCTGACTAGTTCTGTAGGCTGCGTCCTGCCATTGTCTCCGGACTCCGGGATCAAGTTGTGCTGTGTTTCCTCCGGTTACACCTGAGTAGGAAATGAAAAATGTGGTTATTTTTTTTTAGCTTGGTGTGAGTGTTGTTTATTTACGTATACAGTGAGTGTGTTCCATGTTACGGTCGTGTGGGGGTGGGCGATACGAGGGCCCAGGCGTGTTTGTGACCAGGTATAAACAAGACTCGGGCTCTCCCATCACATACACCCCTAAACTAACACCTGGGGGGACAGCTGGCGTGGAGTAAAACAGCCGCTCATTTTGCCCAGACCACAGCTCATTTAGTATACATGTTTGGTACTGACCCAACTGCATGCTAATTCAGACCAATATAATTGCCCTCTCAGGCAAATGGCTACAAATTTATGAGGTGATATTTTTCCATGTTGGTGAATACACGGGAAGAATCATATATGAGCGGGCATCTATTGTGCCACTATATAGATTGGAGGTACTCACCCCACACTGCTTATTAATATTATTCTGTTACGTGTGACAGCATCAAAATATCCTCTTTCAAATGCAGAATCTTTAGTGTTTGGCAAGGAGACTTTATATCCCAATTTTCGTATTAGAATGTTACTGAAGGAGTTAAGATGTATGTATGTGGGGGAGGAGGTGGATCAGATGTAAACAACAGCTCGAGAGTATCAGCCGGTACAGTACTAACACACATGGATAAACGTAAAAACAAAACATGCACGACAGTCTCACCCTAATGCCAGTGTTGGTTGGTGTATTAACTGGGACGGCGACCTTTCAATTATGATAAGGTGTGTCATGTGCCTGTCCACTCTTACCTGATATGGTCGTTATCATAGTGATTTTTTTTGACGGTGATGTTGCTTGGCGGTGGTGTTCATGGTGATCGTGCCTGTTGGCGGTGGTGTTCATGGTGATCGTGCCTGTTGGCGGTGGTGTTCATGGTGATGGTGGTTATGTTCCCCGTTAATGGTGATATATAATTATTATGTTATGAGGTGAAGTAGTATGTTAGTTTAGCAATCGTTTAAGATTTCAGTGACCCGGAGTGAATTTATTTTATACCAGTAAAATTGTCCTGCATCACTCGGGCTAGTTATATACTACAGTATATCTCAGTCGAAGAGGATTTTTGTTTTGTTTCTTCCTGGACCACCCGGGGGTCCGTGGTCATTAGGTGCACAACCTTGTAACCCCTGTACTGTAATATATGTGTGGAAAGTTGTAGGTCTCTAACCGCTTCCGTTTTGGGATGGTGGTGGGACGGTGAAGTAACAGTGGTATAGTGTAAGGGTGGTGGAGTGGTATGGTAGTCCAAGTAGTGGGGGTGTGTTATTGGCGAGTAACATGGTAGGTTAACATGGTGGGGTAGTGTGGTCCGCCGCCCCACACACCTATGACAGTATCACACACGTCCTCCTAGTCACCCCCATTCCCCGCCCTGCCCACTTGTCAACAACACTATCATACCTTGAGCCAGTTTTGTACAGTTTCCCTGAACAAAGGAGATGCCGGCACCTTTTGTCACGAAGAACACTTTTATAAAATATGCTCGCACCCACACCATCACTCGCACCCACACCATCACTCGCACCCACACCATCGCTCGCACCCACACCATCGCTCGCACCCACACCAACGCTTCTACAGCAACACGCCATTTCTCAAACAGTTCTTTCTAATTCGGTAACAAAAAATTACCTTCACCAGACACCTTTCCTCAGCTGCTCAGCATTCACAGAACAATAACCACAAGCTATTTTGTTCAAGTTCCCCCTTATAATAGACGGGGGAAATAATATTATTTTTTCTCGCGGAAACGACAGCCAAAAATGTTCAGAGGCAGTCTTGCTCAGTTCCCCGTACAGAGAATCAGAGAAAGAGAAAGAAATTTTATTTTTTGACGAAGCAGATAACAAGAAATATCTTTGCTACTCCTTGACTCAGGACCCCCGAAGTCTTTTTCCAGTGCAAATTACAATAATTAGCAAGGTGGCCCTAATGGGTGGCCCCCGGGCGGTGCTCGTGGCGGCCAGCCCACCACCTTGTCCCACGCTACCCCACCACTACCCCACCTCGCTACCACACCACGCAACCCTGCCACTACCCCTCCACGCAACCCTACCACTACCCCATCCCGCTATCCTGCCACGCAACCCTACCACTACCCCTCCACGCAACCCTACCACTACCCCACCCTGCAACCCCATCCCGCTATACCTGCCACGCTACCCTACCACTACCCCACCTCGCTACCCCACCACGTTACCCTGCCACTACCCCTCCACGCTACCCCACCACACTACCCTGCCACTACCCCACCACGTTACCCTGCCACTACACGCTTCTCCTTTGTTCAGGGAAACTGTACAAAACTGGCTCAGGGTATGATAGTGTTGTTGACAAGTGGGCAGGGCAGGGAATGGGGGTGACTAGGAGGACGTGTGTGATACTGTCATAGGTGTGTGGGGCGGCGGACTGCGGTGCACTAACACCTTCAGTGGGAGAGGAACACTTGTTAGCACACACCCACTACCTGTAGGCGCCATCGTAATGACTGTAGGGGCGGTGCTGTGGCGGTGCACGCCTGCGGTGGTATTGCTTCAGGAGCAGGCGAGGGTACACGCCAACGGTGGTAAAACTGCAGGACCTGGAGAAGGTGCTTGTGTTATTATTGTAACACTGCAGGACATTGAGAGGGTGCTTGTGTGATTATGGGAACACTGCAGTTAAGGGTACTTGCGCGATGGTGGTAATTCTGCAGTGGCAAGTGAGAGTACTTGCTTGATGGTGGTAACACTGCTTGGGAGTGATCACTGCCCCATGTCACAGTGCTTCCCAGCTCTTGCGTCTGATGATTACCTAAAATACAAGACTCTTTCGGACCCTTTAATCTTGCTGTCCTCTTGGTAGACTTCATCAGGCTGTCAGTTACTAGACCTAATAAACAGCTCCAGTGTTCCCAGTCCAGAAACAATTAGGTCCACTCATTCGGAAGCTCGGCTCGAGTTTCAAGAGCATAATTTTTCGGCCACCACGACTTGCCAGGCCTGTCAAGGCTGTACCTCCACTTTTATCCGAGACAGGCTGGCATGGGATCCTTGACATTGACTTTTTTTTCCATTGGTTTCAAGTTTATGTCTGGTTTAATTAAACCGTGAATCATCACTTACAAAGGCGAGGTGTATAATTTTTATGTACACTGAGTTCATGTATGACTGTACAGACTCTTTAAGCTTCAAATCTGAATAAACCTTCAGTGCTTTCACGTTTTTCTTTAACTTATAAGTTTTATTAAATATTTTATACATCAGTATCTATTACAGTTGCATTGCGCTACTGTAGATGGCTAGAGGTGTCTCCACCCTTCCACTTCTTGATCCAGTATTATATATATATATATATATATATATATATATATATATATATATATATATATATATATATATATATATATATATATATATATATATATATATATATATATATATATATATATATATATAGCACGTGGACTTCCATATACAAACAATACCTCACTAGTCGGGAATTGAACCCTGGACCTCTGCGTGTGAACAGGGATCGCTTCCACCGCGCCACAAGGACAACAAAACTAATACTGGGCTTTGTTTTATTTCATTCAAAGTCTGTTCATTCGGTTTTGTCAAGCGCCGTGAACCTCCATTGGGGATTGCCCGTGCCAACTATGTGGTCAGAGCAGCATTTTACCTAATCCAGCTAGGAAACACGAGGCTACATATATACCTCATCAGTAAAAGTACTATAAATCGTCTTAGAAAAAAGTATAAGTTTAAGTAAAGTGTTTGAGGCGACACAACACTACAGCCTCGGTCCTGCCTCTGGGGTCGTGTTTGTGCTGTGAACGGGTTCTCTTAATCCTTTCCCACCATTCCTGTTTTTGAGATTTGTGTAGGAGTAGCGACGGCTGAGTTACCCAAGCTCGTCACGGGCATTGTGGTACAGTGTATTGCTAAACACGTATTGTTTGTGTCTGATGACACCTGAGCAAGTAATAGTTTTTAATAGTACTATCCGTGGTTAAAACAATATAGACTGATTACAACAAACTATTTGCTGCTAGTGTAAAGGAATGTGTCTTGCCTATATGCGATTATACATACCCTTTACTTTCTACGTTCAACCGCGTCTGTTTACTTGGCTATGGAAACGTTGTTGCTGTCTACTGATTACAGTACTTACAGAGAAGGTCTTTTGTAGTACCATGTATTATTATTATTTCCAGGAAGTTTAATATACAATGCTAAAACAATAAATTAGCTATTTTGTCAACGAGTTGGTGTAATATTGCAGCGTTAAGGTTAGTAATGTTTATCGTTTCGAAGATGTAATAAACTATCTAGAATATTTTCATTTCCTAAAGTCTTAGTGTTGCATTAGTACATTAACTTAGTAGCTTACAGCCGGTTTCTCCTGTTCCTCTAACCTTTCCCTCTTCCTTTCCTTCTTTCTCTATTCACAGCCTCTCCTCCTCCTTACTGTCCTCTCCCTTTTTTCACCTTTCTTTCCTCCCTCTATTCCTCTCCAGGGTTGAAAAAGTGGTGTAAGGAAAGCAGACTAACACAGGTATACGAGACTGGGTGGAGATTTGAACGCACTAGTAAGAGGTGATCCAACCTTCCCGCCTGTGTACAAGATCGTATTGTTTTACCGGTTACTGGGAACTATATAAAATAATATAGTTCAATTGGAAACTACTATATTATTTTATCCAGTTTGTATTTACTAATATTTGTTCATGAATTTATACGCATTAATATCTTGGGATTAATTAGCTTAACATTGTCCAACTGACAGATATAACGTTCAGGAACAGGTATTGTGTAATGTAGCGGGGTATTATTTTTTGCGTAAGTGTTTTGTATAATATATGCTTCTGACATAATAAGAATGGGATACGATATTATAGCAATTAACACCGGAAGTATATTCATTCTTAATACAATCTAACCTACTGTATATTTCACTGGGAAACTTTCACTTAAATTGTTATTGGTGAGAAGCTAATTAAAGTCTGTGCCGGCTAAGACTACGGCAGTGGGCACTCTTGATGCTTCTCCGTGATCACATATATTGATACGAGATACAGTAGTCTCCTGCTGGTGAGAGTGGCTTCTCCTCTGCCTTACTAGGAGACAGACAGGCGGAGGGATGTTTTTACGACACCTACTGTAGAACTGGTCTGTAGTAAACAAGAATACTTAATTAGAGTAGCCTTTCCTGTAGTGGGTGTGTAGTTTTTCTTCAATGCTAGGAGTTAAGAGCGACAGTCAGACAAACAGATGTTGATCACAACCGCAAGACTTGATTCTAGTAACGACACACCGTAAAAACGTATTCATGTGTCTAGTGTACAACTTTCCCCCGGGGAACCTGGTCGAGTGTGTGTTTATCTGGCTATCACTCGCGAAATTGCCTAACTAAACAGAGCGTGACTACACCCCGTATTGAGACCACAGCTTGGCTAGGGTCGACACCGTGTTAAATATTAGTTCCCAGGCTGAAACCAAGGCCAGAGTATGACTGTAACGAGACCGAGACTTAAAGTAGGCATAAATAGAATAGAAACCGAGATCTGGAGTAGAGATGGACACCAAGAACAGGTTAGAGAGCGTGCGTGTACTGGAGACATGTGCTGGCGTATGTGATGGTGATGGGGACGTGGATGGTCGTGGGCGGGTGTTTTGTGGTGATGGGGACGTGGGCGGTCGTGGGCGGGTGTTTTGTGGTGATGGGGACGTGGATGGTCGTGGGCGGGTGTTTTGTGGTGATTGTGTGTTTTGATGGGGACGTGGATGGTCGTGGGCGGTGTTTTGTGGTGATGGGGACGGGGCGGTCGGGCGGGTGTTTGGTGATGGGGACGTGGATGGTCGGGCGGGTGTTTTGTGGTGATGGGAACGTGGATGGTCGTGGGCGGGTGTTTTGTGGTGATGGGGACGGGTGGTCGTGGGCGGGTGTTTTGTGGTGATGGGGACGTGGGTGGTCGTGGGGAGGACTTGGTGGTGAGTGAGATGTAGGTGGGGGGTGAGTGGGGTATGGGTCAAGTGGAGCAGTGGCGTAGGTCAGGTGTGGATCAAGGTGGAGATGGTGGATGGGCGTGAGCGGGGTCAGGCATGGGACAAGTTGTAGGTAGTGGGCGGGCGTAGGTGGGGGTCAGGTGTGGGCCGAGGTGGTGCAGGTGAGGTATAATGACGAGGGATAACCAGGTACCGTAACCTTGAAACGTCGGCCCCGGGACCAGGGAGGGCCCCGTCCGCCACGACCCAGCCAGGCGGGCAGGGAGGGAGGGAGGGAGGAGACGGGGGGGGGGTAAAAGGGAAGGAGAGAGAAGACAGATAGACAAATGTTTATGATATTTAACAAGTTCATAACCAAATATTTGTGAAGGACCACAATGAACGCTAATTAAAACTTTGCATTAAACTATTAATTGGAAACAAAACAAAAATCTTGATAGATTAACTTTATATATCATGATTGTGAACAAAAATAAAATTGCGTTTGCAGGAATGTTCCCAAACAATTATTAATGTTGCCGGTTATTCAGTTATCGTAGTTTTGTTAAGTATTTCACCAATACAGCATATTGTACAAGACTGTTAACAGAG
Source organism: Homarus americanus (assembly GCF_018991925.1). Taxonomy (NCBI): domain Eukaryota; kingdom Metazoa; phylum Arthropoda; class Malacostraca; order Decapoda; family Nephropidae; genus Homarus; species Homarus americanus. The sequence continues at coordinate 176,177 of NW_024714712.1, forward strand.
CATCACTGTGTCAGGGGATGAGGGTGACTTTACCTGTCTTAGCGTGGTCATCACTCTGCTGGAGATGAATCACCTCCCTCTTCCCCCCCCCCAAAAAAAAGAACAATTAAGATAAATTACTTGATATCCGAGAAGTTTATTATAAAAGAGTTGATGATAAGTTTGTGTTAACAATTGATACTTGATAAAAGAAATGAGGGCTCGGTAGCCTAATGTAATAAAGGCTCAATAAATACTCTTGAGTTTACGCCATATAATTGATAAAAAAATTATATAGAATTATCTTTTCCTGGTTCTCTTCATCATGCTTCTGGTGTTCATTTTATTGATCTTTATGTCTATGTATCTTAAAGTAACTTTTTCTTTAATACTCTGACCTCCGCTACAATAAAGGCTTTAATATCGACTCTGTTTATAATCTTCAGTATTCGGAACATATTGTATTATTCCAACAGGTTAATGAAGACAAAATAAAGAAGAAAGTGAGCAGCGTAGCTTAGCGCCTTACGAGTGTCACATTAGTCGACTGAGGAAGAACTAAGTAAACAAAAGCAGATGGTCATTAGGGAGGGAGGCCTAACGACAATCAGTCCATTAATCAGGAGGAACTGGACGGCCTCTATCCCTGGTTGATGGCCTGACAAATGTACTGCTTGGGGTGATGGTCGGTTGACGCTTACAGAGGGAGCTACTCATCTCGTGTGGTTGAAAGATTAATAATATTTGGGTTGGGGATACCTGTAGTGTGGTAGATGGTTGGAATTTGGTTAGAGTTATCTAGTGGTGAAGATTTGGTTCGGTTGGGGATTCTTGGTTTAGCATCACATTGGTTGATGGTATGGGTGGCTAGCTGGATGTGACCTGCTTGATATCGTGTTGTTTGGTTGAGGCAAGGACAAGATGGTTGATTTGGTGGCTCATTGAAGTTAATTAAATCTAGTTGAGGTTGGCTCAGGTTAAGGAGAGCTGGTTGGATTATAATTGGTTGGTTAAGGCTGACGTTGGGGATGGCTCGCCTATTTGATGGCAGCGGCTTGAAAGAGATGGAAATTGGGTGGGGGAGAATTAGAAAGACGTAATTTATTCTACGGTGGTTGGTGGGACAGTTTGGTGGAGGGGGGAGAGGGGGGGTTGATGAGTGGTCGTGTGGAAGATGTGTAGGGGAGGTGATGGTGTGGTTAAGAGTGAGAGGGTTCAGGGTGTGTGGGGTGGGGAAGTGGTGGGGTGGATGGTGGCAGGTGGAGTGGGTGTGGGCGGTGAGAGATGCTCCTGCTTGATGCTGCCTCTTTACATCTCTTCCTGCTCCTTCCCCACCACACTCCACCTCCTACACCACCACCACACTACCACCACCACTACCTCCCTACCCCCACACTCATCTCACCACACCACTCACTACCGCCACTCATCTCCACCACCACTCACCACCACACACTCACTACCACCCACCACCACACTCACCACCACCACCACCACCACCACCACACTCACCCACCACCACCACCACCACCACACTCACTACCACCACCACACTCACTACCACCAGCACACTCACCTCCACCACCTGCACCACCTGCACCACCACCACTACCACCACCGCCACCACCACACCACCACCACACCACTCTCACCACCATTACATTCACCACCTACATCCCTCACACTACTTTTATTATATATATATATTTTTTTTTTTAATCTATATCCCGGTGTGTTCTTCCATGTACTGTATGTGCTCTTAACAGGTACAGTACTGTATGTCAGCAGGTACAGTATATGCTCCATCAAGCACCAATTACCATATACTGTGCAGGTATTCAGCCAACATGGTACTGTACAATACATCATCTTTATTTTAAACCTGTTGACCAACTTTCTTTTAATGACAAATTTAAATCTAAGAAAAAAAATGTTCCTCATTATGTTGGCTGAGGATTAACAACATTCAGGTGTAACTTTTGTAGTGGTTTTATTGGGGAAGAGTTTGTAAGGTAGTGAGGTGAATTAATTATTGATGAAAGTGACACTATTAACTTGGCAAGGATCCGCGTCAACTGACCAAAGACCCGCGTGTGAAAGTGGACTGTTAAATATCTCACTGTAAATAGTAATGAAAGTACTATATTTGTTTCCTGTTTCTGGTGAGAGAACTGATGAGATTAGTGAATCAGTTTACAGATTTATATTAATTAATACACACATGAATTAAATTATCGTGTGGTGATTAATTATAAGCTAATAAATATGGATACTGGTTATTGGCTTGTAATCGACGAGGTTGTGGTCCATACCGGGTGACCAAGGAACACAGCACAGGTAAGAGATTATGGGAGAGATAAAGGAACAACAGGTTTTTCTGGAGGTAGTTGTCGGGGTGTAGGAGGCCAACACATAAACCGGTGCTGGTCAGCTCATAAAGAGGCCGCGCCACTTCTACCAACCTTGAATAAACAAAAATATGCCTGACCATGCTGGGGTGTTAGCAACCAAACTGAGAACGATCAATATACATGAAACTTAACTCTGAAGTGTCTTGATATATTTAGTAAATGTCAAAAGTATCATTTAAATTCACTTTGCTGCGTATTGGAGGAATCGAAAAACACCAATTTTAACTTTTGAAATGTCAGGGTTTTATCGTAAAATCCGGTTAACTTAAGCAAGTCAAAATATGAATGGAAATGTATACATAAGTATAAAATGAAATTCTTTGAGGTCCGAAACTGAAGAGAAGTGATACAGGAAATAAACACTTGTCGCTAATATACAGCGTTACCAAGACACTTGTCGCTAATATACAGCGTTACCAAGACACTTGTCGCTAATATACAGCGTTACCAAGACACTTGTCACTAGTATAGAGCGATACCAAGACACTTGTCACTAGTATACAGCGTTACCAAGACACTTGTCGCTAATATACAGCGTTACCAAGACACTTGTCGCTAATATACAGCGTTACCAAGACACTTGTCGCTAATATACAGCGTTACCAAGACACTTGTCACTAGTATAGAGCGATACCAAGACACTTGTCACTAGTATACAGCGTTACACTAGTATGCTGTGCTGCCACAACATTAATTTGTCGCTAATATACAGCGTTGGTCAAGACATCTTGTCACTAGTATACAGCGTTACTAAGACATTCTGTCGCTAGTATACAGCGTTACAAGACATTCTGTCACTAGTATACAGCGTTACCAACATAATTTGTCACTAGTATAGAGCGATACCAAGACACTTGTCGCCAATATACAGCGTTACTAAGACACTTGTCGCTAGTATAGAGCGATACCAAGACACTTGTCGCTAATATACAGCGTTACCAAGACACTTGTCACTAGTATACAGCGTTACCAAGACACTTGTCACTAGTATAGAGCGATACCAAGACACTTGTCGCTAATATACAGCGTTACTAAGACACTTGTCGCTAGTATAGAGCGATACCAAGACACTTGTCGCTAATATACAGCGTTACCAAGACACTTGTCACTAGTATACAGCGTTACCAAGACACTTGTCACTAGTATAGAGCGATACCAAGACACTTGTCACTAGTATACAGCGTTACCAAGACACTTGTCACTAGTATAGAGCGATACCAAGACACTTGTCGCTAGTATACAGCGTTACCAAGACACTTGTCACTAGTATACAGCGTTACCAAGACACTTGTCACTAGTATAGAGCGATACCAAGACACTTGTCGCTAATATACAGCGTTACTAAGACACTTGTCGCTAGTATAGAGCGATACCAAGACACTTGTCGCTAATATACAGCGTTACCAAGACACTTGTCACTAGTATACAGCGTTACCAAGACACTTGTCACTAGTATAGAGCGATACCAAGACACTTGTCGCTAGTATACAGCGTTACCAAGACACTTGTCACTAGTATACAGCGTTACCAAGACACTTGTCACTAGTATAGAGCGATACCAAAACTTGTCGCTAATATACAGCGTTCAACTGTCACTAGTATCAGCGTTACCAAGACACTTGTCGCTAATATACAGCGTTACCAAGACACTTGTCACTAGTATGGCGTGTACCAAGACACTTGTCGCTAAAAGCGTTACCAATACCTGTCACTGGTATACAGCGTTACCAAGACACTTGTCACTAGTATAGAGCGATACCAAGACACTTGTCGCTAATATACAGCGTTACTAAGACACTTGTCGCTAGTATAGAGCGATACCAAGACACTTGTCGCTAATATACAGCGTTACCAAGACACTTGTCACTAGTATACAGCGTTACCAAACACTTGTCACTAGTATAGAGCGATACCAAGACATCACTAGTATACAGCGTTACCAAGACACTTGTCACTAGTATAGAGCGATACCAAGACACTTGTCGCTAGTATACAGCGTTACCAAGACACTTGTCACTAGTATACAGCGTTACCAAGACACTGTCACTAGTATGAGCGATACCAAGACACTGTCGCTAATATACAGCGTTACTAAGACACTTGTCGCTAGTATAGAGCGATACCAAGACACTGTCGCTAATATACAGCGTTACCAAGACACTTGTCACTAGTATACAGCGTTACCAAGACACTTGTCACTAGTATAGAGCGATACCAAGACACTTGTCGCTAGTATACAGCGTTACCAAGACACTTGTCACTAGTATACAGCGTTACCAAGACACTTGTCACTAGTATAGAGCGATACCAAGACACTTGTCGCTAATAACAGCGTTACTACATTCGTTAGTATACAGCGTTACCAAGACACTTGTCACTAGTATAGAGCGATACCAAGACACTTGTCGCTAATATACAGCGTTACCAGACTTGTCGCTAGTATACAGCGTTACCAAGACACTTGTCACTAGTATAGAGCGTTACCAAGACATTTGTCGCTAATATACAGCGTTACCAAGACACTTGTCACTAGTATACAGCGTTACCAAGACACTTGTCGCTAATATACAGCGTTACCAAGACACTTGTCGCTAGTATACAGCGTTACCAAGACACTGGTCAGTAGTACCGGGTATACAGTGTTACCAAGACACTGGTCACTAGTACTGGGTAACAGTGTTACCAAGGCACTGGGCACGAGTATACAGTGTTACTAGACACTGGGTACTAGTATAGAGTGTTACCAAGACACTGGGCACTAGTACCGGGTATACAGCGTTACCAAGCTTCACACGTCAAAACTTAAGACTTAAAATAAACTACAGTTATTTAAGCTAAGGCCTCCTCAAGAGTTTTAAGAGAGAGACCAGAAGAGATGAAAATTCTGGCGAGTATTGGTGTGTGTGTGTGTGTGTGTGTGTGTCGGGGTGTGTGTGCGGGATGACGAGCCAAGTGAAGGATAAGTCGCTATGTAACTGAGGATATTTAGTGTGAGGTGGAGGGTGGAATATGTGGTAAGAATGGAAGGGCTCTGGAGGAGATCCTGAAGTGCGGAGCGGGGTGAGTAGTAGTGGCTGTCGGTGCACGGTAGGAGACTTGAGGAACACCGAGGGGAGGGGGTGATAGAGGTTCGGAGACAGGAGGAGGGAAGGGGGGAAGGTTCAGTTACCCGGCCTTGACGTCCATCCCTCCTCCCTCCACCACCTCATCGCCCCGTCCCCACCTCGGCTCGGTCGCCACCCCGGCAAGCAGCCTAGCGGGTCATCCACACGACCCCCGTCTTCTGCTGGTGCTGTGCCAGTCACTACCCCACGCCCGGGAAGTGTTGCACTGTGAAGGCTACCAACATAAGGCCTCTCTCTCTCCCCCTCCCTCTCTCTCTCCCCCCCTCCCCCTCCCTCTCCCTCCTCCCTCCCTCTCTCCCCTGTCTCTCTCACGCTTTACTCTCACGTTTTCTTTCTCTCACACTCTCCTCCTCCTCCACACGGCCCCACCTCCTCCTCCACACGACCCCACCTCCTCCTCCTCCACACGGCCCCACCTCCTCCACACGGCCCCACCTCCTCATCCTCCTCCACCCGACCCCACCTCCTCCTCCTCCACACGACCCCACCTCTCCTCCTCCTCACGGCCCAATCCTCCTCCACAGACCCCCACCTCCTCCTCCACACGACCCCACCTCCTCCCTCCACACGACCCCACTCCTACTCCACACGGCCCCACCTCCTCCTCCACACGGCCCCACCTCCTCCTCCCACGGCCCCACCTCCTCCTCCTCACGGTCCCACCTCCTCCTCCGCACGACCCCACCTCCTCCTCCCTCCACACGACCCCACCTCCTCCCTTCACACGACCCCACCACCTCCTCCTCCACACGACCCCACCACCTCCTCCTCCACACGACCCCACCTACTCCTTCACGACCCCTCCACCTCTCATCCACGACCCCCTCCTCTCCACACCCCTCCTTCTCCCGACCTACCTCTCCCGCCCCCTCCTCCACGACCCCTCCTCCTCCCGCCCCACCTCACGACCCCTCCTTCTCCCAGCCCCACCTCTCCACAGCCCCTCCTTCTCCACAGACCCTCCTCTCCCGCCCCACTCCTCCACAGCCCCACCTCCTCCTCCACACGACCCCACCTCCACCCGAACCCACCTCCACATGACCCCCTCCACCTCCACACGACCCCTCCCCCTAGTGCTTCATCCGTCAGACTTGACCATTAAGGAACGTCACACCAGGCCGAACGCGGGCGAACGTTCATGTGACCTGGCTACCAAAAGGGAACGCCAGGCGCTCTTGGTCGCTCGTGGTGGCGCTGTTCTGATTCCTTTTACCCGTGGCTTCACTCCTTACCACCGTTGTGTGTAGGAGGAAGAGCCGTAAGACTGATGATGCCTTGTAAGATGAGCCGTAAGACTGATGATGCCTTGTAAGATGAGCCGTAAGACTGATGATGCCTTGTAAGATGAGCTGTAAGACTGATGATGCCTTGTAAGATGAGCTGTAAGACTGATGATGCCTTGTAAGATGAGCTGTAAGACTGATGATGCCTTGTAAGATGAGCCGTAAGACTGATGATGCCTTGTAAGATGAGCTGTAAGACTGATGATGCCTTGTAAGATGAGCCGTAAGACTGATGATGCCTTGTAAGATGAGCTGTAAGACTGATGATGCCTTGTAAGATGAGCTGTAAGACTGATGATGCCTTGTAAGATGAGCCGTAAGACTGATGATGCCTTGTAAGATGAGCTGTAAGACTGATGATGCCTTATAAGATGAGCCGTAAGACTGATGATGCCTTGTAAGATGAGCTGTAAGACTGATGATGCCTTGTAAGATTAACCTGCTCACAGTCTTGCAACTTAATGCTCGCCTTTGAAGATTTATTTACTTACGCCAATAGATTTACGCTTTTTTATTTTGCTGAATTTCTTTCCATAAGTTTCCTTCCCCGTGACAGATTTCCCTTAGAAATCTCCTCCCCCGTGTTTGATTTTCCCCTTCCTTTAAACTCACTGTAAGTGCATTGTACATATTCCCTCTTATGTATAATTCACCTCTCCCCCCTCCCCTCTTCCCCCACCTCCCTTCCCCACACACCTCCCTTCCCCGCACCACCTCCCTTCCCCTCACCACCCTCCCCTTCCCCCACCCCTCCCCTTCCCCGCACCACCTCCCCCTTCCCCTACCACCTCCCTTTCCCGCCACCTCCTTCCCCCACCACCTCCCCTTCCCCCCCCACCTCCCCTTCCCCCCACCCCCTTCCCCGCACCACCTCCCCTTCCCACCACCTCCCTTCCCGCACCACCTCCCCTTCCCCCCACCACCTCCCCTTCCCTCACCCCTCCCCTTCTCCCCTGCACCACCTCCCTTCCCCACCACCTCCCCTTCCCCGCACCACCTCCCTTCCCCCCACCACCTCCCCTTCCCCACCACCTCTCCTCCCTCCCCCACCCCTCTCCTCCCTCCCACCCCTTGTCCCTCCCCCACCCTTGTCCCTCCCCCACCCCTCCACCTCCCCTTTCTCCCACCACCTCCCCTTCCTCCCTCCCCAGCCCTTTCTCCCTCCCCCACCCTTTCTCCCTCCCCCACCCCTTCTCCCCTTCCCCACCACCCTCCTTCAACCCCTTCCCCCACCACCCTCCCTTTCAACCCCTTCCCCCACCACCTTCCCTCCCCCCACCCCTCCCCCTCCCCCACCCCTTCTCCCTCCACCTCCCCTTCCTCCCTCCCCCACCCCTTCTCCCCTTCCCCACCACCTCCCTTCCCCACCACCTTCTCCCTCCCCACCCCTTCTCCCGAAACCCCACCTTCTCCCCTCCCCTACCCCTTTCCCCTCCACCTCCCATTCCCCACCACCCTCCCCCACCACCTCCCCTTTCCTGTCCGCCATGCATGATTCCCCTCCCCAGGCGCGTGGTAATTACCCCCCTTCTACCCTCCACACCCCTATCCACCCCCCCGCTGGGATCATCCACTTGCATACTGGAGAGCCAGTTTCTGTTCTCACCATTACGTGGAGCCTCGCCACCACCGTCATCATCCACCACCTCACCACCTCCATCACCAACCCAACCTCCACCCCCACTATCATCTGCCCCCACCCCCACCCATCCTGCCCACCTCCTACACCTTACCCCACCTCCATCACCACCCCCACCTCCATCACCACCCCCCACCACCCCACCACCACCACCACCACCCCCACCTCCACCACCACCACCACCACCACCACCCACCCTCACCACCCCACACCATCCACCACCACCACCAACCACCCACCCCCACCTCCATCACCACCCACCTCCACCCCACCACCACCCACCCACACCCCCACTCACCACCACCACCACCACCACCATCACCACCACCACCCCCCCCACCTCCATCACCCACCAACCACCACCACCACCCCCACCACCACCACACCCCACACCACCTCACCCCCACCCACCATACCCCCACCATCACCACCCCCCACCTCCATCACCACCCCCACCTCCACCACCACCCCACCACCACCACCACCACCACCACCACCACTTCCTCACCCCCACACCACCACCCCTCACCACCACCACCCCACCATACCCCACCACCACCACCACCACCCCACCACATCCCACCACCCCCCACCCACACCACCCCCATCACCACCCCCACCACCACCTCCCACCATCACCTCCCACCACCACCACCACCACCATCACCACCCCCACCACCACACCCACACCTCACCACCCCACCACACCCCCACCCACCACCCCCACCACCACCACCACCACCTCCATCACATACCCACCACCACCACCCCCACCTCCATCACCACTCTCCTACGCCATCTACATGTAGTATCTAGTATTTCTTTGTTCAGACTTTATTCATTTCTAATCCTGTTATTCCCTTCAGGTGTATTTAAATTATTTATATTTTCTCCTGTTATTTATTTTTGTTATCCATTCTGCTTTCCCTGTTGCTTCTTAATCTTGTGTGTGCTTTATGAGTCTTTTTTATACGATCTTTTTCAGTGTTTGTCAGAGCAAGAATGATATTTGTTTAAGAATATTCCATGAATTATGTCACTACGGCGTGAAGTGTGTGTGATCCCTGACCTAGTGTGAGTGATCCCTGACCTAGTGTGAGTGTTCCCTGACATAGTGTGAGTGATCCCTGACATAGTGTGAGTGATCCCTGACCTAGTGTGAGTGATCCCTGACATAGTGTGAGTGATCCCATAGTGTGAGTGATCCCTGACATAGTGTGAGTGATCCCTGACATAGTGTGAGTGATCCCTGACATAGTGTGAGTGATCCCTGACATAGTGTGAGTGATCCCTGACATAGTGTGAGTGATCCCTGACCTAGTGTGAGTGATCCCTGACATAGTGTGAGTGATCCCTGACATAGTGTGAGTGATCCCTGACCTAGTGTGAGTGATCCCTGACCTAGTATGAGTCTTGTTATTAATTTATGCTGGGTTCGTCTTATACAAGGACAGTCTGGCATAACTATCAATCACCGGTATTATTATTAGGCGTGTTTCCTCCCCACTATACTGTTACAAGAGTTTGTGTGTCATTTAATGAATCAGTTGATAGGTTTAGTTACCACCATTTTATGGGTACATATTTACACACACACACCGGATACAGGTGCTTTGTTGAAGGCTCATCGTGCTATTGCAATCAACATCTGCGGGACTAAACTATTCTGTGTTGTGTTGCACCAACAGGAGATCGTTTATTAAATGTGTTCGTAAGATATGCTGTATTGCATTTATTTTTTATAAGGTACAAATACTTTGTTGAAAATTCATTGCATCAGTGCAGTCAACGGGACCTTGGATAAACAAGACTCGCTAGCGTGTACTGTACTCTACCCGTCCATGGTAGCCTACTTAAGTAGAGGTACTTGCTTGCCTGTAGAGAAAGTTAGGTGGTGGGGTGGTGAGCCAAGTGACCACACCCACCGTTTACTGTTGTTTCAATGCTTGAGGGCGGTGTCCTGGGCTGGGCCCGGGTCAGTAAAAGTTCCTGTATTAAATTTACACCACAAATGATGATGTATGAATGCATATAACTGGCTTGTTTGATTAACGAAAGCAAAGTTGGCGGTGAAAATCACGTTGAAATTGACTCTATCAAAGCTTTGCCTCGTCTTCAATTTGCTCAAACAAATTAACGTAGATTTTATTTTAGAATGTTTAGACGTCTAGATACCGTATAGTAAGTTAAGTCTAGTGGACTTAGGACGCCATTTAGGCCGTCAACTTTGTCTCGTTAGATTAGCCTTTCTTCTCACAATATAAGTTATAGTGAAAATTTACCGCACGAATGTGTGAGAATCCCGGCGGTGGCGTGGTGTTGAGCACCGCGGCAGGTTCTTGACTAGTGTGTTAAGGTCGCCCTCACGTGACAGCCTTGGCCTCTTGACGGCTTCCTCTGATACCTCAGCCAAGTGCCATGGTAACTCTGTCTCTACCTGGCCGAGTACCAGGGTACCTCACCTGGCAAGATTAACTCTTTCTTTCCCGGCCAAGTACCGAGGTCCCTCGGGCCTTCTCCGACCAAGTAATGGGGTATTTTTGGCCTTATACGACCAAGTACTATGGATCCATAATACAGCAGAGAGAGAGAGAGAGAGAGAGAGCTGTGTGTTTCCTTGATCATTAGATTACCATGATTGTACCACCTTGTTACACCTCACGTTTCATTTTATCTTCATTACTTCCCACGTTCATATTGGCAGGGAATTTATTTAGAGAAATTATTTTCTTGCAAGTTCAAGAATGAAGTGAAGCACATTACCGGTGAAGTAATTCTCCGCAGATATGGTAACTAACATAATGGTAGTGTTTCCATCTTGTATGACAGAAATATATCTCAACTCTGCTAACTGTATTAATTTAAGGCTTGTAAAAGGAATTATCTTACCAGGTATTGTTAGGCATGTTCGGTCAGAGGGGGGTGGGGGGGTCATCCTCCTCTTGGCATGTTCGGTCAGAGGGGGGTGGGGGGGTCATCCTCCTCTTGGCATGTTCGGTCAGAGGGGGGTGGGGGGGGTCATCCTCCTCTTGCCTGAGAGTCAGTAGCCTAGTACAAGTTACACCTCCTGACCTTTCACGAGTTGTTCCCCACCCCCGCCTCTTCCCTCCTCTTTCTTCCCTGTTGGTGAACATCATCCAGGAACTTGTTCTATTAATTGTTGCGCCACTGCTCACACCATCGTAAGCACCATTCATGCCTGCAGCCACCACAACCTGCACCATATCCCACTGTAACCATCACTTTGGCCTGCAGCACCATACGGCTGTCCTACCATAACCACCACTCTGGTCTGTAACTATCACGACACGTATTCCTTGTAGCCACCACTGGCCTGCAACGACCACAACTTGTCCTGTATCACACCATATCCATATCGAACCCGTTGAATTTAATAAATTGTATGCATCTCTACAACTTATGAACAATTTATCAATAAACATTAAAAAATATATTACGCTTTGCAAAGATATCTTGTCCTATTTTGGGTTTTCAGTCGAGTATTAGTATACATTCAGAGACACAGAGTTTGGTTTTTCAACACTATTTCACCCATATATTGTACTCTGGAGAACTAGTGTTAACATTTACAATCTGCATCTTTCATTTTTATTACTGCGCTAAAGTTAATCCCAAATTTTATTACTGGCCGCTAAACCTTCCCACCAAACTACCACTCTACTGCCCCGACCCTCCCAGGTTCTGGCCAATCGTTTTTGTTCCTTCCAGTTCAACTCTAGGAAGAGGTTTGTTTTTGTCCAGTGCCCTCTTGTTGCCGTGTTTTTGTTGTTGGTGCTGCGGGGGATAGAGGTCGCTTTTACCTCGTCCGGGATTCTGATAAGACTGAATGTTGTACGATTATCCTCGGTCTTTAGTACACTGTGAAGGAATGACGCTGATATATTGTACAGATGACAGTGATTCGTCTTGTAAGCAGAGGTCTACTTTATCAGCTACAACCGATAACTACAGGAAGTAGGATGTATGGTGTAGCAAGGTTTGAAATGGCTCAAATCTCTTCTTTTTTTTACTTTGTGTATACGGGCAGTATGTTGCACATATGCAGTTAGGAGAGTTGGAGCAGTGATTTGAAATGGGGTGACTAAAAATAATCAAATTAAATATACAGACGCGCGCACGCGCATGCATACATACATACTGACGCGCGTGCAATACACACACACACGCAACACGCACATACACGGAGCACATGTTCACGCACACGCAGCGATCAGGGTAGCGGAGTGTTGTGGTAACTGGCAACCCCACAACTGGCTGGGCGGACGGGGGTTGACGACCACTAAGTTGCCAAATTCCATCTACCATTTTCGCACGTGCTGAAACTTCACCTGTCTCCGTCACCATTTCCCTTCTGTCATAATTTGATCCGGTGTCCGTAAAATTCAGGTTTATGCGGATTAATAGTCAATATAAGATAAGTTTTAGACCGTGGATGGCTACCAAGATGTGAAGGAGTTCCAGGTACCATTGGTAACCATGTCCCAGACGCTGGGCGAGAACTGCTGCGATACATCCACGGTGGAGATTCCCCCGCGCCTCAAACCACGATCATCTCACCCCCAGCTTGTGCGAAATTATCTGCTTACATCAAAAGTTTCATATAAACTCAATTGAAAAGTCGCATTTTCTTCATCTGAGTATCAACCGTTCGCGTTTATGTATTCAGGGAGACATTAATCAGTAGTTTAAGGTGCAGGGAGAACTACTGTGTCAGGCTACCTTCCCGTTACCTACCGTTAATTGTTCACGATTGTCCACGTCTTTAAAAATAGTGTGGTGTGTATGAGGTTAAGGGTAGGTGGGCGCCTCACGGCCTGGGGCCCCAGTACAAAGTGCGCGTTCTTGTAAACATGATGTAGCGTTTATGTCAACTTAGGTCAGTTAACAAATATATACACGTAATACGTAATTTGCGAATAAGAATGTGCGATTTTTAGTCGTCATCGATTCCTTCATGCGCAACAGGATATAACCACTGCCTCCTTTTTTTGTATTGGGGATACGTATATCCTTCTGCCCTTAACATAGTAATCCTTGTATATGCAGAATTTTCTATATTCTTTTAGAAAGGTATAATGATAGTCTGATTTTTATGTGTATATTCCTTACATGTAAATATACGGAGGGACTGGCAGTGGTAAGCCATGCGAGACGTACAGAACATTAATTAATTTTACGTGTAGACTGTACAGTACAAGAAAGAATTTAGCTGTGGTCAATAGATTTAACAAAGTGTGACTATAGATTTAGAATCAGCGGGAGTATATTTTGCAAATTTCTTGGGAAGGGTGAGGCAGCAGGGGAAGGGCAGCAGGGTACACTACCGAGTATCTTGACGGGCATATATCCGGAGTTACCTGCCGCTCATTTACATATTATAGCACTAGGGCCTCGCTACCTGCATTTGTAGGTTGTAATTCCACTAGTCGCCTATAAAAGTGGCCTTTGGGTTGATTAAGTGTGGTGTTAGAGAGAACAGTTTCACAAGTACGTGAATTGTATTTGGTAAAGGTGCCTGGAATTGAAACTTTCTAGGTATATATACGTGCAATTGATTATATTATTGCGTACAGTGGCATTTAAAGTCTTGTCTCCTTGGCAGAATGAAATATGACTGGTGGACCGCAGGGGCACTGTCCTGATTACGAGGGGACTGCCTCTATTTGGTAGGTTGTAATTTTAATGATCACCCGAGGGAGTCTATTGCTCCCTGAGAATTATAAGCAGGTCAAAGAGTAGATTCTCTTCTCTCTCGCTTTAATGATTATTAAAAAAAATTCAATTATCATTCTTTTCTATTTTTATTTTTCCTCATGTTTCTCTCTTATTTGATCTCCATCTTGTTTTTATCCTTCTATTTTTTATCCTTTCTGTACGGTATACATTTCATTATTATTATTAATCTTTCTTGTCTATACGTATATTTCTTATTCATTAATAATTGTGGTTTATTTTAAATCTCCATGTCTTCTCTTCCTATGGTACTTCACCTTATATACCGCACCTTAATGCTTAGTACACCAAAGCGTTAATATTGGTATATTGTTAGGGGAAGTGATTCTTTCTGTAGTCAACATGAAATTAGGTTATGTATTAAGCACAATTCTTCGTTAAATGGGCAAATATGAACGTGTCAAATTAACACTCCGTACTACTGTGCTTCCGTTAGTTGGGCCGTGGCTGCTTACTCCTCACTCTTATGCCTGGTACTGTACACACACACACACACACACACACAATGTCTATAATCACTCCATTCTTTAATTCTAGTCTACATAACAAATAAAGTCGATATCACGGTATGTAAACCTTTTATAATAATCAACTAATCATAATAAGTGTAACGACTCAACAACCGAGTTTTATTATTATTATTTAGCTTTTGTAAACAAGGGAAGAATGGCGTATTAACAAACGGAGCTAGGAGGAGTTACGTGATTAAATGCAGAACTATGTAGCGTTGAACGTGGTACACTGACAACAAAAGAATATAAAAGTTAGTATTGGAGACTGCTTGAGAAGCGAGGTCACCACACCAGATGAATTACCATCAACCCACCGGTACCTTCTAGGAATGAATATATGAATACACAAGAACCTGTTAAAATGTCGCTCTTGAGATCTACATTTGGAGATGAAAAGAAATATTTCCATATAATGCTGCAATTAACACTGAGCGTAAGGAGAAGTTTATGAAGCAATATCATCAACTGGGCATTACCGACCATCTCACACAGCTTAATACCAAATTACTCCTTCCAAAAGCAGTCGAGATCTAGTCATAACAACCAGCCGTGGAAATGAATCAACGACGTAATATTACATTAAGAAAATCTATCTGTGAAGCGAGGCATAAACTTCTTACAACACAACGTCCTGCATTTCTCAAAGGGATTTACAAGTTTGTTGTGGTCACCCGCTGTCCTTGGGTGGTGGGTAAATGAACCCTACGTGTCCTGGAGCAAGTGTGTGTGTGTGTGTGTGTGTGTGTGTGTGTTTGTGTCCTGGGGCAAGTGTTGGGTGTGTGTGTGTGTCCTGCAGCACGTGTTTTGTGTGTGTGTGTGTGTCCTGGAGCAAGTGTGTGTGTGTTTGTGTCCTGGGGCAAAGTGTTGGGTGTGTGTGTGTGTCCTGGAGCAAGTGTTGGGTGTGTGTGTTTGTGTCCTGGGGCAAGTGTTGGGGGTGTGTGTGTGTCCTGGAGCAAGTGTGTGTGTGTGTTTGTGTCCTGGAGCAAGTGTGTGTGTGTGTGTCCTGGAGCAAGTGTGTGTGTGTGTGTCCTGGGGCAAGTGTTGGGTGTGTGTGTGTGTCCTGTGTTTTGTGTGTGTCCTGGGGCAAGTGTTGGGGGGTGTGTGTGTGTCCTGGGGCAAGTGTTGGGGGGTGTGTGTGTGTGTGTCCTGGAGCAAGTGTGTGTGTGTGTGTGTTTGTGTCCTGGAGCAAGTGTGTGTGTGTTTTGTGTCCTGGGGCAAGTGTTGGGTGTGTGTGTGTGTGTCCTGTGTGTTGGGGGTGTGTGTGTGTGTGTGTGTGTGTGTGTCCTGGAGCAAGTGTGTGTGTGTTTGTGTCCTGGGGCAAGTGTTGGGTGTGTGTGTGTCCTGCAAGTGTTGGGTGTGTGTGTGTGTGTCCTGGAAAGTGTGTGTGTGTGTGTGTGTCCTGGAGCAAGTGTTGGGTGTGTGTGTGTGTGTCCTGGGGCAAGTGTTGGGGGTGTGTGTGTGTCCTGGAGCAAGTGTGTGTGTGTTGTGTCCTGGAGCAAGTGTTGTGTGTGTGTGTGGGTCCTGGGGCAAGTGTTGGGGGTGTGTGTGTGTCCTGGAGCAAGTGTGTGTGTGTGTGTGTGTGTCCTGTGTGTGTGTGTCCTGGGGCAAGTGTTGGGGGTGTGTGTGTGTGTCCTGCAGCACGTGTTTTGTGTGTGTGTGTGTGTGTGTCCTGGAGCAAGTGTTGTGTGTGTCCTGGGTTGGGTTCGTCCTGCTCAATTCGGATTGGTTGTTCAGGGGTGGGTGAGACAAGATTAATACAAAGTAGGGAAAACACTGGACCATGTTGTTCACCTTAATTTTGCGAATGGAGGCGGGAAAAAGATCGTATGATGCAGCCAATACCCTCACATGTTGTTTACCTCTGCAATGTGAATGGAGACGTGAGAATGGTTGTATAACTTATCACTAAACAAGCAGTGACGCAAGTTTGGAACCCAAGTTGCAATTTGGTGGAAAGAAGACCGATCTAGTTCAAGGTGTGAGTTGTGTAAAGCAGCGTGTGTGTGTGTGTACGCGTTTCAGTGTTTGATAACAATGAAGGCTAAGCTTTATGACTCATTAGCCGGGTCCCATGTAGCAGGTTTTGGATCGTGATAATATACCATCAGTCTTTTGAAGTCTTCGCCACCAGTTTGTATGATACGTGAAGGAGAGAGACTTATGTTTTGACTGGCAGAATTGAGCATGTAAAGAGCAAATAAATGCTTCATGTTGTAGCGGTTCATGTAACGTACCATAGTAGCAACGCATCAAGTGGAGGTGTATTAGCGGGAGGCTGGGTGGAGGAGGAGGGGGAAGGTAAGAGTGATGGTGAGGGCGGGAAGTGTAACGTGACGCGCGTTGGGGAGCACCTGTGTGTACGTCAGGTGGGCTTTGTCGTCACGCGCACTGCTCCCACTACCACGCCCCACCAACACTTTGATATGAGCGCCGTCATCACCTGTGAAGGAGGCAGTTTGTGGAACCAATTAACTTTAAGATTTTTACCTGTACCGCGAGAATTGTGGGAAAGTTGAGACAAATAACGAAAATATGTACGGTTTCGGTGTTTAAGGCTTTAAACGCTGATGGTTTGTAATTGTCGGCGATAGTGGTTTGGCGGAGTTTAGCGCTCTCCGTTCAACTGCAGCAGGAGACATCGAGAGGTAGGGATTTTGGACAGTAGCAAGCAAGATTTGGTGACGAGGAACTATTGTGTATGAGACATGACACACTTGTGGTAACTGCAACAGGAGGCTGCGACGACGCAGAGGATGGGGGAAGGTGGCAGTGGTCACCTCAAGGCCCCCCGTGGTCACAGTCGACCATCCCAACATTTGCTTAATCTCCAGCGGTACTCATCGAGGTCACCGGCACATGACTGGAGACTTGGCGAGACGTGTCTGTTATAAAGTCAGTTGTAAGTATGTCAGTCAACAGCAGTTAAAACCTGTTATGCGCTCAGTCCTGTTTTCTTATAGTTATTTACTAGATAGACCTTATACACTTAAGGTGCCTTTCTTATTAGTCGAGAGAGGAAGAGAAAGAACTTGGTATACAGGACAGTAGTGTGTTAACCTGATTTAAATAGTTCTACTGAAATGCTTCACCAGTAAAGATTTCATATTTGTTATTTAAGATTTTTGTTCACGTGATGGTAAAGCATAGTATGTACTTGTCCATGTCCAATTATGCTAAGTAGCTCCGAGATAAAATTTTAAGCTCCCAACACTTACCACACGCCAGAAAACTCGACTGCTGTGGCCTTACTGCTCTTGCACTTTTACCAAAACTAAACGATCTTTCAATTCATCAAAAGTGGCCAAATCCTCCTTTGCGACACGTTATGTGTCTTAACTACTAGTCATCGCGTTCACAATTCCAGGACATTGATGGACGGACGTAAAGTCTAGCTCCAGTATTGTTGACTTGTTATGAATATGTGAAGAGTTACATGCCTGTGTCCAGGTAAGTTTATATTCACATTAAAAATTTTCCTAACCTGATCTGAAGTAAAAGCGTTAAATATTTTCTTTGTGCTTATGACAACAAGATTGTCACAGATTTGCTATTAGGTACCAGCTGTATTTAGGAGTGAACAACGAGCAAGTAGTTGTATTAAAGCGACCCATGGAAGAAGTTAGTGGTGGTCGGTAAAGATGGCGGGGATACAGCACCCTATACAGTATTGGCGTTATGTAGGACGGGTCGAATACTCACATAAGGTAGTGCTGAAAGTACTGCTTTATTGTGACACCAGTGTATAGAATATTTCATTCATTTCCACCTAAAACATTATTTTATAACAGCTGCATTATTTTGCCCAACACGGTTTGCATAGAGTATATTTTCCTCTCCAAGATTGTTTCCTGTTTACGTTAGGCGGTATTCGGTCTTGCACATACTTTTCCTAAGGTAATACAGTGCTGCTTGCTTCTTTGTAAACATAAACAACAAAGATGTCAGCCGTCGAGTGGCGCCATATAAAATTAAACTCGTGTCAATGAACCAGGATTTCCCAAGCTTTATTAGCCGCATTAAACAAAATCAGGAATTATATGATTGTGTACAATGAAAGAAAATTCTTGAGGTAACGTCGTCTTCTACTAACGCCGTGGAGCTTCCGTTGGTGGGAAGTGACAGGATGATGCATTAAATGAAGTGAGTCATATATTATTACTACTCTGCTCAGTTTGATGACTTAAACTTACCTTAAGTTGTTTGTACGCTTGTTAGTGAGACCATTTACCAGATCTAGTGAGTTATATTGAACGTGCCGTGAAGCCACATGGCGCGGCCTTGAATTTTCTCTGCTGTTAAACATGTGTCCATCCCCAACCTGGCGCGGTGTGGGAGGAAGTGGCCACACCGGATGTAATGGTCTTGTGTTTTTAAAAATGAAAGTTGTTTTGTTATCACCCTTTTCATCTTCTTTTGTTCTGTTTATTTTGTTTGTCTTTGTCTTCTTACTCATATTTGGTCTACTAATATCATGTAACTTTTATTTGCACCATTGTTTTTATCTATTTGATAATTCTATTTTGTCTCTACGGCTCTACGCAAATATGGAAAACTGCCAACAACGACTGGTGGTATGTCTCAGAGCCTAAACTGGTTGTCATATACATAGACGGGGAGAACCAGTTTACACAGAGCCCTGTTTCTTTGCTCACTTACCACACCATTCCTAGCTGTCATACTCCACGGCTTGTCTTGACAAAACTGTTAACTTATCACTCGTTTCAGCCGTCACTCTGGTTCCTCTGTTGTTGTCACAGGAGGTCACTTGTTATTTCGACTGTGAAGTAAACCTTTTTAAGTTGAATGCTGACAATATTGACCAAGCTCAGCCAAATCTTAACTTCAACGCTCTAGCTCACTCCCCCCTCAAGCCATGCCTACCTCAGTTAAGCTTAGTACATCTACCTTAACTGAGCACAATTTAACTTAGTTTACCTCATCTAAACCTAGCCCAACCTATTGTAACAACGTAACCTGACGTAATCATACCTTTCCTTGCCTAGTCTAACCTCCATCTCAAAATAGCCTCGTCTAGTCCAGCGTGCCAAGACTGACACATCCGTCCACGAGTGGGAGTGACAGTGAAGGCTGTGGATCAGCACCCAGTCCATGATAAAACTTGTTATTGATTTTCTGTATACTTCGATCATGTCAGTAGGCTTTAGATGTTCAACAGGTTGATGTAAGTTAATCTGTGCGTCAGTTGTAACATTATATACTAAACGTTTATGTTACTTAAGAATTTGGATTATAAATCCTTTCATCGTCGGCAGTATCGGATCCCTTAGCTCTTTCTAACGTTAATTTAACCCGGTGATGTCAGGCTAAAGGTCTGTCGGTCGTCTGTTTAATTATTTTTATCGGTTCAAAGGTGTGCAGACTTTCTTCAACCTGTTCACGTCAGTTCAACCACTTCTTGTAAGTTTTAAAGGATGTCATACGCTTGTTAACCGTTCACGTCCTACACTGGTGTAGTTACTAGCGAGAACTGTTACGTAAGGATCAGTCGCTCAACTGGCTGTGTTTAGCTACCGTCCGGAGCTGCGCACAGTACAAAATTAATGCATTGGTTGTGTATACACAGGTGTGAAAAGTATATACGATATTTTGATCTTTTTGTTTTGTAAAGAAAATTAATGCTCGAGGGTAAACACTAGTGATAAAGGTGAATGAAGCACTATCGTATATAATAATTGGAGGCGAGTTACACGTCACTCAGTAGATGTCAAGACACGGTGGTGAAGATGGGTTATTCATCTTCCCGTCTGACGAGAGTTAACACGTGTCTGGTGTGTTCCGTAGACGTCGTGGAGGCAGTGAAGCTCTTGAGGCCTCTCGCCAGACTCATTCTGGCGACGAGCTGGGAAGACTGGATCAAACGGCTTATGAAACCACCCCAGCAAGATTCATCAGCGGCGCATGGCGTTCCATTTTACCCTACACCCGGAGGAGGTTCACCCATTTTCTGCTTTTTTATCTTATGGTAAAAACATTAACTAACGTCTACACCGTATTGTTGTAAAGATACCAAGAAGATTTACCCCAGTTTAAATAGGTTATAGGATATTATGTCGAGGAGACGGGTGGGGATATAACGCTATGGTGGAGAAGGAGTGTATGAAGGGATGTGACCGTGTTTTGGTGATACAGCTGCCGGTGTTGGGGAAATATACGTGGACCGCCTCAATCATCGCACCTCACTCACGTTACCGGAAGCTCTCCAGTTTATGGAGGTTTTATTCTCGATAGAAAATTGATCGACTGTAAAGATTCTGGAATTTCAATAAAATTTGTTTTTTTATCTTTGAAATATTGTCGATACCGAACAAGTTCATTAGGGAAGGTGATTGTTATTGCGAGGGACAGTTAGTGCTGATGTGTGACCGTCGCCGGAAGGATGTATGTTTCCTGTAGCTTGGACGACCATTTTCTTCCTCTCCTGTTGAACGACCCGCGTCACACGACTCAAATTGTTACTTCGCCAGTTGTATTTTATCCATATCAACACAGTACTCTCCCACCTGCGCTGCTGTGACCCTCTCTTGTTCTGCCAATTTCTTGATGATAGAGGCAACAGATGGCACCACACAACATTTGATGGTGACTTCCACTATCTGGCGTTATCATCCCGTTTATTATGTATTTTTGTGTATTTTATTAAGTTGTTTATTTACTTACCGGTACATTTTAGGTGAACATATTTCTTAACATACTGGTACATTAATATTCTGGCTTCTAACCTTCGTTTTATTCAGTTTATTCAGTTATTTTTTCCCATTCGTAAATTTTCATCTTTGTCCTGACCTTAATAGATCTGACTTTTTGACTGTTTTGGACCTTTCCTGATTTTCTTCTTCCCAGTCAGACGATGATGAGAGCGTTTGGGAAATTTGGGAACGGACAGAGTGAGATGACGCCAAGTGCCACCTGACACCTTTCTCTTGCTAAGAAACCTGCATAAAACATCATTACCGGCGTCTCCCAGTAGTTCACATCAGTTACCCAACATTCTGACACTTTTCCATCATTACCAAATTGGATATTTCGTGGCGTTACTGGCGTTGTGAAGTTCTTTTTGCGTGTTACCGAATTTCTAGTGCGTAAGAACATAGGTGAACAGATGCTTGTGTCGCATGGCATGTATATTGGGATCACTTGTCACATATAGCATCGATGTCGTTATCATCACACCTTAAGCACAAGTTCGTGATCCAATTGTACGGTATTATACGCAGGTGACGCACTTACTGTATTCCGAGGAGCGCCAATTTATTTCCTTCAATCTTGTAGTTACTTTCTTTTCGTTCCTATTTTTTTTTTTTGGTTTTCTTATTTGTTGTTATCATCACAAATACATCCTAAAGAAGCTTATGCATATTCTCAGTACAGTACAGGCTACATGCTCGTGATTTGATTTTTTTTTCTAAGAGAACAATATCCCGGCTGGCTCCTCCTACTCTGACCCGTAACGCGAGCGCCCAAACGTCCACCCATCCTAACACTGGTGAACGGAAATAAAGTCACAGGAAAAAAAGTCACATGATTTGTTGTACACATTGACAACACAATATATATATATGATGGCATTGCACGTAGGTTAGGTTAGGTTATTGTCCTTTTGGCGAAGTTTTTTCTTGACTTATTTTTCCTGGGTCATCACATGCAACTTGTAGCTTGGCATTTCGCTTTCCTCAGTGGCTGTGTTGTTGTAGAGAGATAAAAGTATGTCATAGATTGTTGGTTTTGTAGATGACGAAAAATCCTTGGCGAGAAGTTGTAGCATCATCGTGTTGTGTAGTGTCGAAATGATCTGTGGTTTAGTCACAATGTCAGTCGTCATTTTTTCTAGTCCTAAATATCGTCCTCCGTGTGCAAGGTAAAACGACTGGGTGAACTTTCGGTCCACCGGGGGAAGAGAGGGGGGGGGGGTGGTCGTTACCTAGTATATACTGTAGAAGCTAAACTAAGTGTTGCTCTTTAAGTTACCTGAACCTGAGTGTCACTGTGCGTCTCTCTGATGATGTTTGTGTTGATGTATTTTTGTATAAATGAACACATCAACTAAAATATTTTTTTTTTTTCAGTAGAATTAAATCTGTTCCAAGCTTTCATCTGTGGCCGAAAGCTTGTGGGTATAAGCTTGGCAACCCGGTTCTCATTTCTTTATATCCACAATCGAAAACCTCGGGGCTCCGGATCTCACTTTTCAGCAGCCAACCAGCAAGGCTTCCTAAATGTTGATACCTACCAGCTCTCGTAAGATGCCTCCAGGGCCCCTCTGTAACGATGAGAATGGTGTCGCAAAAAGAAAAACTCCAGATTACTCAATAGATATCGTAAGAAGTTTAGTGTAAAAGTTTTGATCATTAGATAAACCCCGAACACGGCATCTCTCGTACGACGGCCTGGGTGTGAGGGTAGTTATTACTTGAAGGTGAAGGTTGGGAGACACTTCAAGAGTCACCTTCTCTGTGGCCTGATCACTATTATCTTCGATTGTCTCACAGCTGATTTATATCACTTTTATGAACCATATCACAAGGTTTATCTCTCTCTCAGCAGCTTGCACTTTCTCTCTTTCATTCTCTCACTTGTTTTTTCTAGCTTGTACATTCTCTCTCCCTTGCTTTTTCTCTCTCTTGCTTGCTCTTTCTCTCTCCCTTGCTCTTTCTCTCTCCCTTGCTCTTTCTCTCTCCCTTGCTCTTTCTCTCTCCCTTGCTGTCTCTTTTGTTCCCTCAGGAAATGGTGAGTGGATTCTTTGTTGCCCAAGAAGTTATATTTTTAATTGTTCTCTTTGGTAATCAAGAGACAAAGGTAATTTTTTTTCTAATCACCGAGACAACTGGAGGTACAGGATTCTTTATTATTAATATTATTGTTTTTAATTCTTCTCCTCCTTCTCCGTTTTAGCTCGAGTTTGAGTGGTTAGTTTGGCCATAATTCTCTTCTCACTTAATTATTAGGACTTGACCCCAATGGCCAGTTCAGGCTGGAAAGGAAACAAAAAAGGAGAACTAAGGACTAGACTTGTGATGAGTGTCTGAGATGGTGGCGGCGGCAGGTGAGGCGTGGACTACCTGGGTAACGTCATGGTGGCGTTGTTAGCTACGTCATTATAGCGTCGTAAGTTTGCGTCTTGGTAGCGTCATTACTTACGTCATAAGAGGGGTAATTATTACATAATTTCAGAGTTGTTAGTTACGTCATGGTATCGTCGGGAAGGGTAATGAAGCTGTATCGTGTCTTAAGTTGTTAGTTACGTCATGGTAGCGTGGTTAGTTACGTGACGGTATCGACGTTAGTTACATGGCGGTAGGTTTAAAAGTTACGTCATGGTAGCGTCGTCTGGATGATTGCCACTTACAGGTAAATACGTGGGAAAAAACACCTGGATAGTGTGGAAGAGGTGTCTGCACCGGGGTAGTGACCACACCTTGCTTCTGTTAGAGACCAGGTGTGTAATGCTTGCCAATATTAGAACTGAATATTTTAAACTAGTGTTGCAGTGGAATCGATTATTATTTATACTTTAGAAACCAACGTTGTATTGTAATCTAATATCAGTGGAGACAAGGAGCGTTAACAAAGATGTGTGTTTATTTCCCCGTTGAATAGTGATGAGTGTTTGGCAAGAAAAGGAACATGGAATAATAATAATAATAATGTTGCTACTACTACGAGAGAGAGAGAGAGAGAGAGAGAGAGAGAGACCTCCCCTTAAAAACATTACCAAGGCAACATGTGGTGCAATCATATTACGACTTGATGACTTAAATTGGGTGAGAACAGGGTTGTGGTTGACGATGGGAGTAGCAAAACCTTCTCTCACTAAACCTTGACGACCCGGCCCAAAAACTTAACGTGGAGAAAGAGGATATGGTGACGCTAATGATGGAAAGTGAATGTCCAGTGAAGGTTTGGTATATCATCTGAACTCGCTGTCTCTTCTCGCTATGTGTGTCTGCATGGATAAGCGGTCTGTTAACATTAGTCAGTACAGTATTGATATTTACTTGTGTTTGCGGTCTTTGATGGAGCGGTTAGTTACGGGTGATGTTATAGGTGCTTGCGGTCACTGCTTGAGGTATCAGTAACTGTCGACATATGTGCTTGGAGTCTCTTCTGATCTGTTACTATGTTTGTGGTCTCTGTTTTAATGGTGATATGTTAGGTGTTTTGGTCATTGGTCGAGTAGTTAGTTACTGTTGATGTTATCGATGCTTTTGATCTTGCATTCAAGTGGGCTGTCAGTATTAATATTGAACGTACTGCCAATTATAATTATTATTATTATTATTATTATTTTTTTTTTTTCTTTTTTTTTTTTTACTTCATTTGGGTGTCTCGTGTGAACCTGGCTGCCATCCACCCATTCGTTTTGTCTGCCTTGTTGGGCCCCGCTACCCTATCGCCTATTACCCCATTGACAGTGATATTTTCGGTATGACTGATTAACCAAAAAAAAAAAATCCCCATATACTGAGTGGATTAACAGTGGAAATGACCGGAGAATAAAACTGAAAACTAGATTAAAATGGTGTTTTTAGGTCGGTCAATATTAACACTAAATGGGTGAGCCTATTGGGGGGCGGGGCCTGGATGTGTGTTATCAAACCTTAGAAAATATGTAAAGAAACTTTTATCAAAGACAGACGTCGTGTCGCGGTTTTGTCCGAAGATTAAATATAACTCGTGAAACATTATGAGAGCCCCCTACCACCAGGCAGAGTGCTCTAAAAGTTTAGCCCTTCGGCATATGTTTTCACCAAATTTCACGACACGACTTTTGTCTTTCATTGTACATCAACACTACAGCTAAGATTATTATAAAAAATAATGAACCTCCTTACACAAACACACTAGTGACCCAGAATTAGTTAAAAGCTACGTAAGTGCTGGCCGGTCAAAACATTCTCGGTGATGGAGGGAATATAGATTGGCATTCATAGAGCTGTCTGACGCAGGCAAAAATACAAAACTACTTAACTGTAACCCAATAATAATAATGAACTTCCTTCGTGTAACACAAGGAAATATTCAAAAGCTTGAAAAGTTTAGTCAGCCCAGAGAAGTGGAACAATCTTACAAACTAAGACTACACGTTTTATTTACGTCTTAAATTATCTTTTAATACAGGTTATAAGCTTACTTTTTCGTGTGTTGTGGTAAGAGAGATCTCAGCCTTCGTGGCCGACAACCTCACATTGTTTAATTTGGGTAAACGGAGAAGTTTTTGGGAATTATAACGGGGATTTTCCCAATTATGTTCTTACATTGCTTAATGACGGGCGGAGCTTCCAATTAGTCGCAGCACGCGGGGCAGTGACTGTTTTTCGGCACCGTGTTGTCTTTTTCCATGGTGGTATATGAGGGGCGGGAACACTCTGGTCCTGGGGGACACGGACTCATCAGTGTTCATCATGGTCACTGGGTCGCTGAATATGCAATTATTGAAGGAAAAACAGGTCCGGGTTTGTCACTCGCCGACACAGCTCAACTCTGAAGGACGATCATACGGCTTCAATACAGTTCGAAATTTTTCGTCCCTTTTTTCCCTCAAGGAATGATGGTCGTCTTCATAATTGGACACTCAGGACATCAGAGTTCAGGCAATAATAACACGGAAGCTACAGGATAGACACAGGGAGTGGATGTACTGAGAAACTTGATGATACGAGAAAAAGTAATACAAATTTCTGAAAACAGGTGAAGGGGCAGCATGAAGCAGTGTTTGTTTACATGGTGGTGGGCGGACCATGCACGCAAGGGTAACCGCCTTCAGTGTGCCACCCATCACCCTCACAGAAACCCAGTCCCAAGCTGAAGGTCGCCACCACCCTCCCGCTACTTCAGTTTCCCAGCACCCGGGGAGCTCTCGCGCCCCCTGGGAGTTTCAAAGAGCGTTACGAATTCCAAGACTTAGAGGAGATTCTTCTGTGAGCGTGAGTGAAGTAACTTTGTTGACGAGACTCGTGGTAGTAGGGTAAAGCAACTGTTTTTTTTTTTCATTGGTTAATGTTCCCAAGGAAGTTGAGTGAGGCGGGAGTGACCAAGACAGTAGAAGAACCGAAGAGAGAGAGAGAGAGAGAGAGAGAGAGAGAGAGAGAGGATTTGGAATGGAAAAGGTGCGCAAAAATCAAGGGTGGATAGGGGAAAGATATCAGAGAAGGCAAATATTGATAGTGAAACATACAAGACTGAAGGAGGAGGATCTACAAGGGGGAAATAGAGGGAGAAGTTCACGCAAGACCGATAGGTGATCACTGAGAATAATAGACAAAGTGTGGGAGTGATGGTGTGTCTCTTGCCCAACACTACGCCACAACAAGAACTGCGTAACGAGGTGCAAAATTGACCACCACTGTTGTCTGTGTTAATAATTTGCTGACGTTCCCACACTCCTCTTGGTGAGCGCCACCCTTCACGGCGTCTACCATATAATAGTGATGGAAAGGAGAACTTCTTGATGAGACTTGTGTTTTGTTTGCCATTCCGTGACGACAGAGGAAAGGGATATTTCTTTCACGTGTTGTATCTCTCTTCTGTTTCTGGTCTTATACAGAATTTTGTACTGAATGGATGATGATTTTTTTTCGTCTATTTTTTTTCCTAGTCTAGACAAGGAGGGAAGTAAGTGGTATATAGAGATGTGCTTTGGTACACGGCCATGTTATCCCTGGACCACACACCCCATACATTAACAATTGTCTTGACTGAGTGATTCCTTTGTTCTCTGTCACACATTTGGTGATCCATTATCACTTTATTCTTTATTCTTTCCCTTGTGCATTTCTACTCTTCATTTTCCTTTACCTCTTTCTCTTCCTATTTTTCCTTAAGCTCTTCTTTCTTTTTCTCCATCCCATCTTCTCCCTTCTCCACGCTAATTACTCTTATTAAATTTTTTTTTTTATCTTTTCCATTTTCTTTTCCTCCTCTTAGTTTTTTCTTATTATCTTTTCGTCTCTTTCCTCTTCCTAATCTACCTTAGCATCTTCTTGCCATTCTTTTCCATTTGTTTCCCTTCCTCCTCTTCCTACTGTTGTTTCCCTTCCTCCTCTTCCTTCCTGTTGTTTCCTCTTACCGGTCCCCCACCCGCTGTTCCTGAGCCTCAACTCCTAACAATCGATGCTCGTACACAATACCGACTGACACACACACACACACACACACAGAGGCTATATTGGTTACTTGCACGTATATATTTTTTTGCGCCACTCAAAGCGTGATATAGCTTTTCGGTAATGTTAACGGTCTTCATTTAGCAATAATTCCTGTGGTGTGTGTGTGTGTGTGAGTATGTGTGTGTGTGTGTGTGTGTGTGTGTGTGTGTGTTATATCACCTGGAATTAACGACTATGCCGTCCTTCCTTTTCTATGGTATGTACAGTACAGCTATCGTTCCTGCGTCTGTTAATGTAAACACTGTGTGGGACGCTAACTTCCTCTGCCTTGATCAGGCCACTATGTACTCGCCTTCAACACTCATAGATCATTCATGTTATTCACTGTCTCATCTATACAGTTTAGAATACGTTACATATTGTTCCTTTGTTAATTTCGCTTTACAATATGACTGGCGTACTTTGTGTCAACTGTGCACCCAGAAGAAGGAACAACCACACCATTAATGAGCTAAATGTGTTCCTGTGCGACTCTGTAGAACCCTTGGGCTCCTCCTCACCTTGCGGGCGACGCTAATGAACCGCAGCTCACTTCCCTACCGCAGGCCTTCGTCAGGCAGGTAGTGGTGGGCTGTGGGATCAATGTGAGCAGATGGGTTGTGGTGGCTCCATAGTGGTGATCGATCCCCGGCCACAAAGGACGAGCCTTGCTGGAGTGTTTTGTGAGGGATGACCCTGTGATGGTGGTGGTCGTTAAGGTGCTGCTGCCTCTCTCGCTTGGTTAGCTGTGGCTCAGGCAGCTCTGAGGTGAGGCTCATGACTGGACGCTGTATAGTGGCTCAGGTAGCAGTTGGGTAATACTCGCAGTTGTAAAGAGGCTCAGGTGAGGTTCTCCATTGTAAACAGTGGCTCAGGTAGCGCTCATCTGGGGCTCTTGATTGTAAACATAGTCAGTATCGTAGACATTGGCTGATGAGGTAGCTCTTAGGCGACGCCCTGGATCATAAACAGTAGCTCGGGTGAGACTCCATTCACCTTGATCGGGAAGGTTTTCGACCTTTAAGACACTGATTAAGGTGTATCTAAATTGTGTTGGCAAGAATTTGTGAACACTGATAAGAATAGACGCTGAGCTTTAATTATTTAATAGCTGTGATTGAGGAGGTGGGCTCGTGTTTAATGGTGTTAAGTGGACCGTTCATTAACATCTTGCGCCAACCTTAATGAAGGTGATGCAGAATGCCGCATTTCCCCGGTGGTAGAGTCCTGGGGGGAGGATTCTCGAAGATTCGTACTGTGAAATTATCTCGTAAATGATGATGTGAAGACGCATCTTAAAGAGGCCAGGTTCAGCGATGATACAAAGATGAGTATCAAACCAGAGGCTAAGTTGTACTGAGGCTGTGTCTTGTGTCATCTCTTACTCTCCAGGAGGCTGTGGTGATGAGGGAAGAGGTCCCGGCTGGGTATCCACACTTGTGGTTTACCGCTGCCGAGGTTCTTATTAATATATTTGTCGTCTTGAATAACCTCACCTAGATCCTGTTGTTGTTGTTGTTGTTGTGGTGATCATGTTTTGACACGGACAGTGCTTTACTTATACGTCCATCGAATATGAAAGAAATCATGCGTACCATCCCGTCCTTCCGTCAGCGATTTGATTTCCGAACTATAACTTGAGTCCTGGGAACACTATACAGACCAGGGCGGTAGTTGCCGTCACGAGAAGGTCGCTGTTGATCATGGGGTCACTGAGTCACCGATGAAATTCATTGTTGTTAAATTTAAAAATTGTTGGTTTCTTAAAACTAAAATGGTTTTCTCACCACCGATGAACACACTTAGTAGGTCTTTTACCTTTAGAAATAGTAAATACCGTAATATTGGAGCCAGAGGTGTAGGTCACTAGTTCTAACATGGAGTAAAGTTTGTGACAGGGTGACGCCGCTCTATGTGTCGGCGCCATTGTTTTGTTCCTGAATGTATCTTGATATTATGTCCGAATATTAAATTAATTGAAGACTTGTTTCTTACTTATAAATCAATATATTTTTTCTTTCTCTCAGGTATGTGTGTTGGAGGTGTAAACACAGTTCTTCCTGGAGTCCGGGTAATTGTACTGTAGATCATCACTTACCTTTACAACAGTGAGCAGTTTAACTCACACCGGGGCCCAGGTAATGTAAACAAATCTCCTCATTTGGGCGATACGATAACTTATCACTCAGTCTGAGGTCCCATGGGAGGTGTTGCCTCTGTCCGTCCATCCATATGATGTGTGGTTTTCGTTCAGTAACTTGAGAAAAGCTTCGCGGATCGATTTCAAACTCCCTGAGGAGCTTCAACTCATAGATGTGTTGGTCGGTAAGGATGATCGGCGTTTATCTTTGTGATTTGTCAGAGTTATGGCCAGGGTTCGACTTAGAGGTTTTGGCATGGATGTACACGTCATCCTCAGTGACGGTCTCGAGAATTTTAAATTGCATTTTATTATGTTTGGAAAGATTTTGTGGTTCAGCTGTAAACAGTAGCAACATTGTTCCTCTGATACACGTCATTCCTTTCTCTCCTCCATATCCCCACCACCTCCCACCCTCCCACTACTCTCCCCACTGAGGCTGTTCTGCACAATCACAACCTGGAAAAAAAAATATTCGGGAAAATTGCAGGTACAGCTTTCCTTATAAGGTACTGCACAGTTACAGTAATTTCCATAACTGGTGATAACATCGCAAGGTGGTGGTGTCCTAACCTTGTTATAATAGACTATCAAGGATATCGTATTCAGACTCATCAATTTGATTGTATTTTAGGTATAAAGTGCTGGTACAGTGGTTCCCGTGTGTAGAAATTGTCACCAGAAGCATCAGTACAAGAGCAGCCTTAGATATAAAGTGCAAGCGCAGCATTTACCATACGCTGAGTAACGTTAGGGGGAGGTTCCCTTATAACCTGGGAGGGGGGTACCACTAGTCTTAAGCAGGGGGTGGGGTTGGTGGTGGGTGATTAGCATGGGGGGAGGTGGTGTGTAGTGGCCCTGTCTTGTTATGGAGATGTTTATAGGTGCCGGGGGCTGTATCCCGGCTACTGCACGGTACTAGGGTCTATATTCTGGTCTAGCCCCTTCTGTATATTGGGGCTTTACCCTGGGCTCTGCTTAGGGCTAGAGGCTGAGCTATAATAAAGTGTTGAGGATTCTGTGGCGGTGATGTAGACGAGGTGATGACTTGTAGTATTCAACATATGCTAGGGAGTAAGTGGTGTCTGATTGTTAGTGGCTCCTGGGTAAGGAGTCCTAGCCTGTGATGGGGAGGCTTAGTTAATTATTTAATCGTCTTCATTGGTGCTGGGTGGAGGCCAGGGCCACATCTCTAAATTCCCTCGTTGTAGATTCCTCTTGAATGGGAAAGAGAACTTATTAAGTTACGGTAGAGTCTCCGTGTAATATTGATCACCATCTTTGTCACAGCTTAAATGAGACGGTTAAATGCGTTCTTACAACTTCACTTTGGAGGGAAGAGTTAAAGTATGAACCTCTGAAAATCCTGGGCAAGAGGTAGGCAGGTTTACGAGGCCATAACAGGGGTGTTACACAACCACCGCCGATCCCTGAGGCTCTCAGCGCCCTGGGAATAACTTTGTGCATCAGCTTAGTTTCCTCGCCGCTGTAAACAAGACTAAGGAATCACTTTCATGTTTCTTCAGTTAACTACCTGATAATGCACCGTATTAATATAGAGCTACAAGATACGACTTACTTCTCCTATTTATAATATTTTCTCAGATCAAATACAAACTTATTCCATAGTTTGCTGAATTAGACAATGATTTATGGTGTTTTAGCCCGTACAGTATACAAATACTTTATTAATTATTTTATACTTAACGTAGTTATGAAATTTTACAATTAAATTTGTAAAATAGAAAATATTTGGAAGCGTAGAAGAGTGAAGAAGAGTTGGGAGGGAGGACGCGAGGAAGGTGGCGGAAAGGTTGACCTTGGCAGTGACGTAAGAGCGGGTGGCAGGCGAGGTCACCGCTCCTCTCTGTCAACACAAACCACAAGGAGAGGGCAGGAGGGAGAGTGAGGGCCAGAGATGGAAAGGAATAAGAAAAAAAATAGACAAGAGGAACTAAGGAATGAGAGAGAGCTGCAGGTGACTGAGGTGAACATAACCGTGACAAAATTATCTGATTAGGACAAACTTTCGTTTTCCCGGAACACTGAACCACCATCATAGCATAAAGACCGACACACTCACTCCACGGCTGATACTTTTATTGTGAACGACGCTGGTCTGGCCTGGCCTGTGTAAAGTGAATATTACACTACCAGAATACTTGAGACAGGTGAAATAACCGTCCCGAAGTATTGCCTGAATCCTGTTTTTCATCTCTTCTGAGCACGTGTCCACAGCGTATGATCTGGAGTTACCGACTTTAATAATCACACATTATTATATTAACTTAGAGTTTGTTTTACTTCCTTGTCTCGTTACATCATTATGACGGTTTGGAATTAACAAATTTTAGAGACTAGAAATCTTACGAGAGGGTCAAGCTTAGATGATGGGAGTGTGTGTGTGTGTGTACCGAGTTGTTGTTGTTCACATGAGGTGTTGACGGAATACACGTCTTCCCTGGTTGGCCCGGTACTGTGTCCACCGCCACGTCATCTCTCAACAGGGATGTGAGCCAGTTTTTCCAGGTCTACAACATCAATTAGTCACTGCGTCATGTCAAGCATTTCCAGACCCCCTCCCTCCCTCCCTCCCTCTCTACTCACCCCTTGCCTCCTCCTCTTCCCACTCCTTACCCCCTTCCTCCCCTGCATCCTGGCTCGTCCTCCCACCACTCTATTCACCCTCCCCCTCCCACCCTTGAGCCCTTCCCTGGATCCCTGCAGGAGGTAGCGGTGACGCACTTCGCCCCTGACTTGGCTGCTTGCCACTACCACTCCGCCACTCCACCACACCCCTCCTGCATACTGCTCTAGTCAATATTAATGCTCAGGTAGTGTGTTGTTGTGGTTACTACATGGTGGTCAAGTGATGTGTGTGTCACGTCAGACGTATCCTACTTGATTCAGACTCAGGTTTCCCGTCTCCCCACCTCCTCATATCCGTTCGATTCCTCTCCCTCCCTCAAGCTATGTTTAACGTCTTCACTTTCCTCCTTCCCTCCTTCCATCTTCCTAGTCCTTCCTCCCCCCACCCCCTATCATCTCCTCCCCGCCTCCGGTCACCCCCCATCTCCTCCCCAGGACTCAACCCATTACCTTGAACTCTGCAGCTGCCGTGTACCCCCCCCCCGCACGTCCTCTGACCATAACGCCCAAACTCCTCCACCCACTCACGCCCATACCCACATTACCACACGCCCACGCGCGCCTAGGGTCTCCAGTCATACTCACGCTCCCTCACGCCCACATCTTTGCTCGCTCACGTTCTTGTTTCCCTCCTGCCCGTGTCCTTGTTTCTCGACGCCCACGCCCGTCTAACTCCTGCTCTCCTTCGTTTCCACACTCTTGTTCTTGCTGTATCCTCATGTCTCTCTTCCTTCCTTACTTTATTACCTTTATTCTGTGTTTTCTTCCTTTCATCCTCCGTCTGTCTGCTTAGCCTTCTGTCCGTCATACTGTCCGTCTTTCTGTCAACTCCATCCGTCTCGCCCTGTCTTCCTATTACAACATTTAATATAGTATAGATTTAAACAATACTAGACATGAAGTTTTATAATAAATATCTTAACAATTTCGGTTTCCAGTATATTACAACGTGTGTTTTTCATCCTTAAATCGACCAAGAATTACAATATTACACAAAAACATCGTCGTGTGGAGGAACATATCCCGCACGCTTTTGTCCTGTTGACGTTACAAAAGAAGAGTAAAGTAACTTGGCCGGTCTCAGGTTGGTACAGGGAATGGCCTCCGTCTTGATCGATGCATTTATGGCTTTACTGGTGAAAAAATATATACACAACATGTACAGTATATATCCAGCCTCAGGGTCGTAGAGGGTGAAGGAAATGGCGGCCGTAGTGTATTACAGAATATAACCGTCTATGACTCTATGTGGTCCGTTACTAGTGCAATAGGCGTCAACTTGACCTTTTCGAAGCCAACTTTTTCTGATATGATTTAAATGATTGTCTAAATCAAGCTTAATATAACCCGAGTTAATTGACCATTAGTCCTTACGGGTGGCCTACTTTAATGGAACTCAATCCTGATGGTTAGGTTAACGCTGGTGTTTATTACGACTAGTCCAATACCATCTGAAATAAAGCCTGAAGTATTTTTAGCTGGACTGGACTAATATGCCATGATAATTTATTGTAGTCATGTGTAGAGGTAACATTAATGTGTCTTGTTACTTCCTTCAGCTCTCACGTGGGCTTCAGTCAGTGTGGCTAGGATTGTTCTTCATTTTAATCTGTCGGTGAATCTCTCTCTGGGTCTTCCTCAAGGCCTTGTTCCCTCAGGCTGCCCAAACTGCCTCCTGACAACCTCTCCTTCATCCAGGCTCCCCAGGTGTTGCAGTCATCTCAGCCGCGACACCACTGACTTACTGTGTACTCGGCGCCACTTGTTTTGTTGTCTCATTCCTGACTGTATGTCTGTTTTATTTACCATTTTTCCCAAGTAGACTTCTCGAATACTTTTTCCCATCTTTGGTGGTCTACGCCCAACTCCTCGTCTTGTGTGTGAGAGAGAGAGAGAGAGAGAGAGAGAGAGAGAAAGAGAGAGAGAGAGAGAGAGAGAGAGCTGCACACGACAGAATATAAAAATATTTTTTTTGCCTCGTGTGAGACGGAGTCCTTCAACACTGGATACAAGACTCTTACAACCTTACATTTTTGCTTTACTTCATCACCCGTTGTAATTTCTGTGTTACTTTCTCCTCCTTTATTTTTCTCTCTTTTTTCTGGTAATATTCAAATATTTTTTTATATTCTGCACATATTTAACAATCCCTTATTAATTTTTCTTTCATACACATACCATCTTGTCAGACAAGTGTTCCAGCAGGTAAGAGGAGCCATTTCTTGTTCTCCTGCTCACATATCCTCGTAGACCATAATATTTACTCTACCTGGTGGTCGTGTTCTCTCTTCTGTCATGTTTTTGGATGACAAGTGCACCTGTCCTGTCCTGTCCTGGCCTGCACTGTACTCTACAGGGAGGGTATCACATTTTGCTTCACTTAGTGTTTCCAGAGAACCAAGAATCACTAATATC
The DNA here is from genome assembly GCF_018991925.1 of Homarus americanus. Taxonomy (NCBI): domain Eukaryota; kingdom Metazoa; phylum Arthropoda; class Malacostraca; order Decapoda; family Nephropidae; genus Homarus; species Homarus americanus. The sequence continues at coordinate 211,247 of NW_024714712.1, forward strand.
ATGTCGACTGTGAACCTTTAAATTGACCCTTTAACAGTTTACACTACAGAGGGTCCCACATTCACTTCCATACTCACCCACATTCAGCCACACTCCTACACACACCCCCACACTCACCCCCACACTCGCTTCCATACTCACCCCCACGCTCACTCACTCACACTGCTAAACTCACCCACACACTTCAACACTCACCCATACACTCCACTCCCACCCACCCACACCCACCCACACACTCACACCCACCCACACCCACCCACACACTCACCTCTCTCTCCTCACATCTCCATCGTCCTTGGTGGCTCCTTGTGGTTACGCCCAGAGGATAACTCGTGATGAACATACCTGTCTGCTGACTGCTTCTTATTTTAGTGTATCGCCGCTACGGAGGTGACGTGGCTTATTCCCGGTAATGTGTGTGAGTGTGGTAGGTCGCCTCACTGGTGGAGGGTCCCAGGCTGGTTGGTTCTCATGGTTGGTACAGTCACCCAAAACTATCTTTACAAAATTGTGTTGAGAAAATAATATGACGCAACGGACCAAGTATTTTGATATCGTTACCAAGACAACAGGAGTCGCAGTGTTCATTCCCCGCCAAGTAAAGATTTGTTTTTGTTTTTTGAGAGAGATTGATTGATTGATTGATTGATTGATTGATTGATTGATTTTGACAACCCTATTGAGGTAAATGGAGTCGTGTTGCTCTCTTTGAAGATACGTTTTAGAAGGAGTATTTACGTACCTATTCTCTGGTGTCGTAAAGGTCTACATACTGTACATTGTAAACACCTGACCGCTGCCCATGATAACAGGCAGAGTTTTCAATGTCCACCTCACTGTGTGTGTGTGTGTGTGTGTGTGTGTGTGTGTGTGCAAGGAGTGTGAAGAAGATTAATCGTACCTCAGTTAGAACGTGAATCATGATCACTATAAAGGCTCTGATTAATGGGGTGAACCTACACACGTGAACCTTTTGAAAGAGAAAGTAATTGATACTGTAAATAGTCCCCACTCCTACTCCTTATTCCTTCTGTCCTTCCTTCCCTCTTTCCTTCCTTCCCTCTTTCCTTCCTTCCCGCATTCCTCCCCTCTTCTTCCTCTTTTCTCTACCCGTCTCCTTTCCCTCTTCTTCTCTTCGTCTTTTCCCTTTTCACCTCTCTTCTTTCTCTCGCCCATTCCATTCTTCCTCCCCCTGCCCGTCCTCCCCCCTTCCCCTGCCCTTCCTCCCACCCCTCCCCACCCCTTCCCCACCCCTTCCCCACACCCCTTCCCCAAAGAAAAAAAAATAGTTGCCGAGGCGTGTTGGCAAGACAAAGGATCTAAGGTAACTGTTATGACACCAGGAGCAAACAGTCATTAACGAACAGTCACTACAAACATTCGCTACAGTCAGTCATTACAATAGTGAGAGGAGTAGAGGCGACAGATCTCACCACCCTACTAACAACACTCTCACTACCATCCTACCACCATCCTACCACCACCACCATCCTACCACCACCACCACCACCATCCTACCACTACTGCCACCATCCTACCTCCCTTACTACCACCACCACACCCCCCCCCCTCGGACTCTCAAAGGTATCATACGGTAAATTATTTATATATTTTTTGTTTTGCTTCTGTAAGTAGACACGTCAGCATGTGTTTTGTGGGTGTTACTTAAGATTACGGCACCAGAGATTTAGGTGATCCGGGATGGTGTCAGAAGAGCTTATTAGGACAGTCGACGCAGCTACAGTTAATTGTTGTTATTGTGGCTCCTGATTACCTCTTCACCTTTCTCTTCTCTTCTCTCTTCTTTTTAGATTTTATTTCTCTCTCTCTCTCTCGCCTTTGCCTTTCATTACACACCTTGCTGGTCATTAGAGGGTAATTAGGTGATGCAGGGCGTGACTCACCTGTTGGCTCTCACACTGCTTGGCTGAGTGACGGATAACAAACAGGTAAACAGACGCACACAGACAGGTAAACAGAGAGACAGTTACAGGGTCTTGTTATTTTCACTGTTGTTACTGTATTTCTAGACAAACAAACACAGAATGGACTGTTGTAAACAAATGTGTACAAACAAACAGACCATCAGAGAGACGGGGAGAGAAAACATGGTTGATCGGAAATCCAGCGCTGGCAATACGTGACCAGCTTCTTGAGTCAGCATACGAGTGTCGGTCATAAACACACTGTGCCTGCAGGGCCTTAATGACTTTCCTCTCTCTTGTAAAACTTGGCATCTATCAGGTTAAAGCTTAAATTAGTGAGAGGACAAAGAAGAAAAATATTAAGGCTTGGTAAAATTTGTGGTGTTTCCCGTTGGCACACAGGAGGCTGGTGAGGGAGGTGCTGCTGTAGCAAGACTTGAACAGAGTTTTGATGACCAAGTGTTGACATATATAGCGCCCCGTCCTGCCTCCACCAGTGGTGTTGTGAGGCTGTGGTTATATTATTTTATACCAGTCTGCAGTACTGAGCCACAAGCAGGTACAGTAATGTGTGACAGATCGTTGCACTACCGTGAAGTGGTCGCCAGAGTAGCCAACAGGTTGTTAATGGTACTGTGAACTTACCAGACCTTGTATACTAGTCTGTTACCTTCAACAACTACCTCTGTACTGCAAAACTTTCCTATTTTATTTAATAATAACAAATATTTTATTTTTTAAATCTTAACCCTTTGTGAACAGATCTTAGTACTGTCAGAACCAGCCAAAGTTGTGTACTAATGTGCCAGTGTCGACAAAGCTCTATACTCTCCAACTACCGTATATACAAGAAGCCAAATTTGTGTTTGTGGCCACAGCGATTTATGATTCGGCCACGGTCTGCTCCCCAGCCTTGCCAGAATTTGTTCGTCCTGTGCAGCACTGAGAATTACTAGGGAAGGAAGATAGGGGGAAGGACGCAGAGAAGAAAGGTTGACGAGGAAGAGTAGAAGAAGTGTAGGAGAAAGAGAAGAAGTATAGGGAAAGAACAGAGGAAGGAGGAGGAGGATGGGCAGGGGGAGGATGGGGAGAAAAACAAAAAGGGGAAGAAAAGAAGGACAAAGAGTTGGGGAGGAAGAGGGAGGGGCAGAAGGAAGGGGAGGAGGAAGCATGGTTGCTGCCCCATAATACACGGGTTGTTAGATTCTGTACATCTGCCGCTGTTGTTGCTGTCCACGCGTCTCCCCCCTACACCCAGCTGCTCTACGGCTCCCGGTAGGTCGTGCACACAATGATGCGGGGAGTGTGCAGCCCATCAGCCGTGTCCCTGTGTTGATGTTGTTACCGTGTAGTCTAAGTGAATTTCTATTCATGATTATGGAAGTAAAAACCTGCCTCATAAAAGCTCATATCTCTCTCTCTCTCTCTCTCTCTCTCTCTCTCTCTCTCTCACACACACACAGGACTACTGTTTACAAACAACGTGCCTTACAGAGGAGGCTCCCCTGTGGTGGTTGTGTACAAGATAAGTTTTATCAGTGTGTTGCACTTCTACTTGGCAGAAGCGCCGGGTTGACCCTGCCTGGCTGGCGGTACACCACCTGAATCTGCGGAAATGCCCAAGTAGCCAACACGCAGGCGTCTTGGGGGTGGTGGAGAGGAATTAGAAGAAGGGGGAGGGGGGGGGTTAGAGGGGTGGGAGGCGGAGGAGAGTGGGTGCAAGGTTGTGAAGGAAATGGTGCTAAGGGTGGCGGAGGGGGACAGTAGAGAGATGGTTAGATGATGAGGGGGGGGTGGGTAGGGTGAGGAATAGAGGGACAGGAGGAGGGAGAAGCAGAGTTTAGGGGCCGGCCGTGGCCAAGGTGACTGGGCCTGGCCGAGCTGGCTGGGGGCGACGGTCAGTGCCGAGCCCAGGCCAGTCCTGCACCACCTACCTCGCCTGCCTGCCTCACCCCAGTCCTCAGGGAAACAGGTGAAGGGGGGGGGGCAGGAGAGGCAGATTAAGAGAGAGGGGTGGAGGGTGGGAGACAGACTCAGGGAGGGAGGCAGACAGACTCAGGGAGAGAGATCGGGAGGGAGAAGTTTTGTAACTGACTGACTGCCAACACACACACAGCCACCAGCCTCCTCCCTCAAGTTTAATGTCTGATCTTTATGATTTCTTGTTTTCCTCACCACAATAAGAACATTATACTCTCTCTCTCTCTCTCTCTCTCTCTCTCTCTCTCTCTCTCTCTCTCTCTCTCTCACTATTGTTTGTTGTGAAGGTTAAGAGGTCTCCAGACTTCCTTGTTGTGATGACTTTTCTGTGGTCGGACTGTCTTGCGGTTGTCCGTTCGTCCCATCCCGTCCGTTCTTCCATCCGTCCGTTGTCGCCTCTGTCTGTCTGTACATCCGTCCGTTGTCGTCTGTGTCCATCTGCTCATCTGTCTGTTAAAGTATCTGTCAGCCCGTCCATCTATCCGCTAAAGTCCCCGTCCGTTTGCTGGTCCGATTTTTCCCTATCCGTCCGTTCGTTGTTGTCTCCGTCCGTTGTGTTCATCTTCCATCCGTCCGTAAACTTTTCACATTTTCAACTTCTTTAAAACTGGGGAGACTTAATTTGGCTGAAAACAGAACATCATGCTGGTTGGCGGGTCCCCTTTAAGAGAGAGAGAGAGAGAGTGTGTGTGTGTGTGTGTGTGTGTGTGTGTGTGTGTGTGTGTGTGTGTGTGTGTGTGTCCCTTTAGATATATGTGGCCCTTTAGATATGTATGTGGCCCTGTAGATTTGTGCGTGACACCGCAGATCCTGTACACTATATGTCACCCAGTAGATAAATGTGGCCCATTAAATGTATGTGGCCCATTTTATACTTGGAAGAGGAGCCACATAACGTATACTTGGAGGAGCCACATATACTTGGAGGAGCCACATATACTTGGAGGAGGAGCCACATATACTTGGAAGAGGAGCCACATATACTTGGAGGAGCCACATATACTTGGAGGAGGAGCCACATATACTTGGAAGGAGGAGCCACATAACGGTGCAGGGAAGCTATTGTACTGTTACTGTTTACGCGAAAGCACTCGAGCATGTCTCTAGTTCTTGTTTACATGACGGTGTGATGCTTAGGTAAGATGGGGACCTTGTACTGGCAGGTGTGGGAGGTGTGTGTGTGTGTGTGTGTGTGTGTGTGTGTAGGTGTGTGTGTGTGTGTGTGCCAGCAGGTGGGAGGGGTGTGTGTGAGCAGGGAGGGTGTGTGTGTGTGTGTGTCTACCAGCAGGTGGGAGTGGGCAGGGGTGGTGTGTGTGTGTGTGTGTGTACCAGCAGGTGGGAGGGTGTGTGTGTAGTGTGTGTGTACCAGCAGGTGTGGCCAGCAGGTGTGGAGGGTGTGTGTGTGTACCAGCAGGTAGAGGGTGTGTGTGTGTGCAGGTGTGGGAGGTGTGTGTGTGTGTATGTGTACCAGCAGGTGTGGGGAGGGGTGTGTGTGTGTACCAGCAGAGTGGGATGATAATGTCCTGGGTTCTGGGAGGGCAAGTAGAGAGATGGGAGGGTTCGTGGTTGGGGTGGTGGTGGGGGGTCAGCATCCTAGGCGAGGTCGTGCAGTCGTCAGGAAATACTGGGCAGGATGGGGGGTCACCTGAGGACACGCTGCAGGGACCACCACCACTACCACCATCACCCGTCATCACCACCACTACCACCACCACCTACCACCCGCCACTACCACCACCACCACTACCACCACCACCTACCACCACCACCCACTACCACCACCCGCCACTACCACCCACCACCACCCACCACCACCACCCACCACCACCACCACCCGCCACCACACTGATCCTGTTTCGGCTTTTCCACTGCCACCACCACCAAGCACACCTCCACCACCACACTGATCTTCCTCTCCCATCCCTCCAACCACAACTACCACCACCGGACTGGTTCTTACTGTTGCTCTTCTACCACGACCACACTCGGTAATGCCACTTTTGCAACCCCGCCACAACCACTCCCTTCTGCCTGTGTGTTCACCAGTACCGTCACTACTCCCCTCCGCTGAACATCTCTTGGGTTGGCAATATACTCGTGACAATAAGAACAACAGGTCGTGGTGGTAGTAGAGGAACCTGTAGCAACAGTCATGATGATGAAAGAGGTGATGGTGGAGGTGGCAGTTGTCAAGGACTCAGCGAGCGTTTTGGACGTAAGCAATATCACATAATGAGGGTGTTGATGACAGGTAAGGCTGCTGGTAATGGAACACCTCACCTCCGCTAATGAGTGGTGGCCCAACATGCCCCTTTATCATCAGCCAGATTTGAGACTCTTTTGAATCATGTAATAGGCTCGCGAAGTGCGTTTTTATTAGCGTCGTCTCGTCATCATAGTGTGTAAGCCACAAGACTACGCGGTGTGCCGTACGAGGAGACACGAGACTTGAACACCAAAAACAACAGACTTTGGATTCGTCTACAAAGCTTACTGTATGGGGGATGACTCAAGCTGTAATACCAACCACATGGCTTTAGATACCCTACGTCTACAAAGTCTACAGACGTCGTAAAACCTGAGACAAGACTTATGGTGCCTGTACAGAGGAGGTCTCAGATGTTCCCAATAATAACAAATGTCAGGAAACATGTAATAATTAAAGCCCTGATCTTAGGTGCACCCATAGTGTTGTGGGTGGGGTGCGGATGTAAACAAACCGAGCCAGCTGAGGGAGGTGAGGTGAGGTTGCAGGTGTGCAGGTGGGGGGGTCATCAACAACCACTACCTGAGTTGCTCACACGCCCATATAGGGTTGGTCTGGCCCGGGTAAAGACACACACACACACACACACACACCAGCACTAAGAACCTGGCAGTATCAGATAGCTGGTGCAGTTCACGTCGGATGGTGATCAGGACCAGATGATGAAGTGAGTATCTGGCCGGGGTTTTCCCTCTTAACATGAGTTCGTTAAAGGCTTCGGTTTATTATTAATATTTTTGTTTTACTCTTGATTTTGTTGGACTTAAGTTATGTTTTTCTTTCTTTCTTTCTTCTTTCTTTCTTTCAGCTTTTAGATATTCAAAAATACAATAGTTAAAAGTGATAAAGAAAGAGGAAGGGAGGGAGAGAGAAGGACAGAGGCAGACACAAAGAGAGGAAGGGAGGGAGAGAGAAGGACAGAGACAGACACACAAAGAGAGGAAGGGAGGGAGAGAGGGAATGTGTGCCTTTATTTATTCACGCCATGGCCAGTGGTCAGCCCCTCCCTCCCCCCTCCCTCCCCCCTCCCTCTCTCCCTCCACAACACGGAAATTGTTGTGTTCTCTCCTCACACCACACAGGACGGTGGTCCATCCGTTCCGTGTTCCTCCTATCCTTTCTCTCCTCCCTATTCCTCTCTTTCTCCTCCCCATCCCTCTTCCTTCTTTCCTCCTCACCTCTCTAACTTCTCTCCTCCTCACCTCTCTTCCTTCTCCTCTCCTCCTCACCTCTCTTCCTTCTTCTCTCCTCCTCCCTTCCTTCTTTTTCTTTAATTTTCCTACTTCTTAGTCTCCTCCTCCACAGTGACGCTGAGCCACACATCACCTTCACAGTCAATAACAGTCACTTGCTCGATTAGCCAACCAGTCAAGTGCACAGATATACAGTCAGTCAATTACCAGATGCAGACAGGTACATGGGTACAAAGTCAATCAGTTGATACGGGTTATAGTCAGTCAGTCAGTCGGTAGATACAACCAGTTAGCAACAGTCTGTTAGTAGGTACAATCAGTGGATAGCGGCAGGTAGAGGGGGTCAGGCAGTCAGCAGGTTGTGGCAGGTACAGAGTCAGGCAGGTAGTGGCAGGTACACGGAGAGGGAGAGCAGCAAGAAAGTGGCCGCTCAGGTGTTTTCGGGTCAGGTCCGCCGCGAGTCAGGTGTGTTGGCCTGACCTTGATCCACCCTCCTTCCCCGTGCCCTCATGACGCTGCCTTGCTCCCCACACACACACCTGCAGGAGGCCACGACATACCTCTAGGTCATGGTTCAACTGGAGGTCACAATACACCTGTAGCTAGGTCATGACACCTACATAAAGCCATGATATAACTGTTAAAGATGATGACACAGCTGAATGGGGTAGTTACAAACCTGTCAGTCACATATGAAGTAGGTTACGACGCACACACCTTCATAGAGACCTGGCATACACATACAGAAGACCTTTACAGTATATACGTGCACTCTGCCAGGATCATAAGACTAACATTACCAGACTTACACGTAGTACACCCCCAACAGAGAGTTCCTACGCTCTTAATTGACTCCTATTACCTTCCGGAGTTCTTATAATGGACTGAAGGCATCAAACACTCTGGGTATTTGCCGTCTCTGTAAATGTATTGTTTCTAGATATAAACAAGATAAATATAAAGGATATACTGATTAATATTCTTCTCTTGGTCGGAAAAAGTCTTTACAGCTCTTGTGTATTGAGTCTAGTTTCACCCGGAGATTATACAGTTTTATACACCTGTGAACAAAGAAAGCGATGGTCAAGTCTCGCTCTCTCTCTCTCTCAGTAGCCAGCACCCATCCATTCCAATAATTTAGTCTCATTAAAGGTAATTAATTTACTGCGGTCATACCACTTACTAGGTGAACACCAACGCATTCAACCAATATAAAATACTAAAGCGTCTATACATTAGTTTCTGAATGCTAGTGTGAGAATACAGTGTGATGACGTTAGGACCAAAGCGCCGCTGCGTATACTGAATCAACTACTCAAATCGCAGCACCTCTTTAAAAGGCAATTATCTAAATATCAACACAAGAACGACAATTAAGAACACTTGTATTATAACGACAACACGAGAGCTTCAACTACTGAGCCCCAGTATCAGACGTACCACACTGTCTGGACGCCAAATGTCATTTAACCTAACAGTCATTTAACCTAACCTAAACTAACCAGAAGAGGGTCAGACCTAACCTAACCTAACCTAACCAGAAGCGGGTCAGATGTGCAGTGTTTTGGGTAAGTCTGGTAATGAACTTTCTCCCCCCCCCCCCATCTCTTGTAACGCTTCAATTCTCACCATTAACACATTTAAAGCGTCATTGTTACAAGCCTAGGTGTGTGTGTGTGTGTGTGTGTGTGTGTGTGTGTGTGTGTGTGTGTGCCCTCAGTCTGTGCCACACGTCATTGTTATGCCTTACCTGGCTGGGTTACAAAGAACATTAAGACAGCCACAATACTCACACACTTACAACCTAAACCCAACATTACTCTTTGACTTTTAACTTTTAACATTATATAGACTCTGCAGATTGGATATTATTTCATGTTTTTAAAGGTTAACGCAAAAACACACACACACACACACACACACACACACACACACACACACACACAATGGATTGATCATGAACTTGACTGTGCAATGATACTACACCGACGCGGCGGCTGAGCTGAGAGGAGGAGTCAGAGGAAGAGGAAGAGTTAGGGAGGAGAACAGGAAGAGGAAATGAAACTTTGTGGACGAATATCGTATAAGGGAATTAGATAGAGCGATGCCTCATTACTGCGGTAGTTAGTAGAGTGACTGGTGGGGTGGACTGTGGCGGTGTGAGAGACTGTAGTTACCGTAATCACTAAGGAAGGATTTTCGGTAATAATAATAATATTGTATCGATCAACAGTCATTATACACTAAGTTATCCCGTAAGTCGTAACTCTGTATAAGACCCTGTACCTTCCTTAGGCTGCTTGTGGCTAACCATATATATCTGATGAGGTAGAAAATGTGTGAGATATTGACCTAGAAACGAGACATTTAGCCTAACATTATGAGTCCACTGTTTCCGGGAGGAGTTAGAAGCTGGTGGTCTAATATATCCAGTTTATGGGGAGGTGATCGTCTTTATCAATCATGGCGGGTGTGTGGTATCATTGGTCTACTGTAAGAACAAGCAAAAAGTGAATTAACCAAACTACTTTTCTAACATTACCTCGTTTAGATAGAATATATTTTAATGTGGTTCAGTTAGGTTTGGTAGGTTTAATTAGGTTTGATTAGTTCAGTGTGATTGTTAAAGATGGTTTGTAAAACTTTCAACACAAACAGTAAGTGGAAAACCCCGATGGTCAAGACCATTATATTAACGCAATTCGATAAACGGAACAGCATTTACTCTGGTGGTCTGTATAAATAACGCCAGATAATCGGTTAAAATCGACTGCAGTATTGTACTGTTATATACGTTTAGCGATGATACACCATTAGTGAGACACCTATTGGTAGGGTAAGGTCGCCACCAGAGATGCCTTTGTGGTAGCGTAAGGACGCCCTTGAGATGTCTTAGTAGTAGCGTAAGGACGCCCTTGAGATGTCTTAGTAGTAGCGTAAGGACGCCCTTGGAGATGTTTCTTACCTAGAGTAAGAACGCCCTTGGAGATGTGGCTGTGGTAAAATAAAGGTCGCGTGAGAGTTGAGACATCCCCCTGGGCAGGTGGACACCGCTCAGTCAGGTAGGAATCCACACGGTAGCTGAAATCACCGGGGTAAAGAGGTCGCCTGCTTGGGGTGTGAACGTCGTCTGGGTAACTAGGTCGTTGCGAGGCGGAATTTGACACCCATGGAACAGAGGATTTTGGAAATCCCGCCCGTCGCCCGGGACAAGTTGAACACTCCCTTAGAAAATAACACATAGATGAAAAGTTGAACCCAGACGGTAATGTAGACACCCTGGAGGGAGGTAGAGAGAACAGTACAGTAGTAGTTTAACACCGGGAGAGTTATAGGAACTTCCTCAGGTATTATGACGTCCTCGGGGGTAGCTGGATGGCCCTCTTCCACACAGAACATCCTCTAGCCAGCTGGACACTACCCTACCCATACAACACATTTCTGAGGGAACTGGACGATCCTAATGCAAATTCGACATCCGTTTGGGAAACTGGACACCCCCATTGGTCAAAAAGGACGGCCCACGAACGAGCTGGACGCCTCCGGGGAGTACAGGATAACACTAGAGAGTTGAACGCCCTGGGAATTCAATAGGATGACCCCCCCATCCCTCCCTCCCCCCTACCAGGAGCCAGAAGGATCCACCTAGAGGACCAAGAAGCTCCAGCGAGAACAAAGACGAGATGTGAGAGAAAAATTACCTGGAACGTGAAGGAACAAAGAAACTGGTGAATATATCTCCATGAGGAAAAAAAAAAGATGAAGCAGGGAAGGAAAAGTGTTCAATAAAAAAAACAACTGAAGAGTAAATAAGAGGAATGAACGATAGACCAGGGGTATAATGAGGAGGGGAAGGACCACCACCACCACCACCAGGACGAGTTAGAATGTTGGTTTTTGATGATGGTGGGAAGGTTGTGGTGTTGTGGGGGAAATTGATGTTAGCTATAGTGTTGGGGGAAAGGTTGATGGTTGTCAGAGTGTTGGAGGAAGAGTTAATGACAGTGTTGGAGGGGGAAGTGTTAGTGTTGGAGGAGGATGAGGTGTTGGTCACAGTGACTCTTGAACCAGGATCCTTAATGCGACATGGAGGGAGTTGTCTGCTTGAGGCAACCTGTCTGTCTACTACTATTACTACCATTCCTAGTAACTATTACCACCATTCCTAGTAGCTATTACCACCATTCTTAGTAACTAGTACCACCATTCCTAGTAGCAGTCTTTATAACCTTTAGGCCACGATCACTACCAGCCAGGTGTCTTCCGCTATTTGCTGCCAATAAGACTTGATTACTAGCGTTCATAGCAACATGCCTTCCCACTGCTTACTACCACTACTACCAACATTCATAGCAACCTACCTTCACACTACTTACTACCACTACTACCAACATTCATAGCAACCTGCCTTCCCACTGCTTACTACCACTACTACCAACATTCATAGCAACCTGCCTTCACACTACTTACTACCACTACTACCAACATTCATAGCAACCTGCCTTCACACTACTTACTACCACTACTACCAATATTCATAGCAATCAGCTCAGTATTGCACACAGCTACCAGAAACAACACAAAAACTGCCCCTCCGAGGTTAAGGTCGGGAACTTGGGTACAGGAGGGATGACCATCGTCCCTGGCCGAGAAAAAGGTATTGTTTTTGTCGTTAGCTGAACAGTGTCAACAGTTGCCCAGCACCCAGCCGCTCCTCCCTGCCTGAGTCTCCTGCATCTTGTATGGTACTGTCGTGTCTGTGTGCTCTCTCTCTCTCTCTCTCTCTCTCTCTCTCTCTCTCTCTCTCTCTCTCTCTCTCTCTCTCTCATAAACATAACCCCGTAGTTTATACTCACCATTAGTCAGGATTGTTAAGTGACCCTATGACCTGCCTTCCTCCACTGCGGCCCGGCCCGTAGTTCCGTACTTCCTGCCACCACCCCGTGCTCTCACTCTGTACGTACCAGCTGCCACCACCCCCCGTTCTCTCACACTGTACGTACCAGCTGCCACCACCCCGTGCTCTCACACTGTACGTACCAGCTGCCACCACCCCGTACTCTCACACTGTACATACCAGCTGCCACCACCCCGTGCTCTCACACTGTACGTACCAACTGCCACCACCCCGTACTCTCACACTGTACGTACCAGCTGCCACCACTCCGTGCTCTCACACTGTACGTACCAGCTGCCACCACCCCGTGCTCTCACACTGTACGTACCAACTGCCTCTACCCCGTGCCGCCACACTACGTACAATACTTCCTGCCAGCAACTCGAGTCTTCACACTAAGTACAGTACACGCTTCCACCATCCTGGGCCCTCACACACTGCCGTCTGTTGCCCTCCAGTCAGCGGCCGTTCACAGCACCTGTTGGTACTCTACCCTACTTCCCGACACGCTGCAGCACCTAACATTGGTAGAAGTTGTTACAATACACTTTACATACACGACGTCTTGGGGGTATATCACTTAAGACACTTTAGACCATTGTAACTAAGATGCTGTCCTACTTTATGACACTTTTAAGAGGCCGGTTAATATTGGTAGAAAATATGTTAATTGGTCTCTTAAGTGGCCGGTCGACGTATGTTACTTTTAGAAATACTTAAACAATAGAGGTTTTAAGATGCTTTATTCGTTTACTTCCACCAAACAGTAGCAGTGTTCTTAAGTCTTGTTCTTTCAGTTAATAGTGAACTAAACTCAGGTGATGAAGGACCGGCCTGGAACTACGGTGTAATGACTTAACTGACGTGGGGGGGTGATTGGGCAGGAAGGTGGGAGTAATGATTCCTTTTATGTCGTTGCATTTTTGTTTTAGCTGAGGAGCAGTTTAGGTACAGGTACGGATACAGGTACAGTCCCCTTCAGTAGTACATTTACAGGTGCTCGTCATATAAACATTTCACAAATAGTTGTCTTTAAGATATTTGATTTAATAATGTTTTAATTTGATTCCATAGTGCGTTTACTATTGCGAGTTTCCTTCTGTCTAATGTAAACAAACACAGGGCTGCCACAGTGCACAAAACCTGACGAGTCCCTGTAAACGCACTACTGAAGGGGCCTGTACATGAGCCGGTACATATACTGTGACAAATACATATACTAATACCCATCTAGATATTTCAAAATGGTTAAAACACACAAACATCACCATACTCTTGCTGAACTCCGTTTTACTGGCCATTGTGTTCACTTTCTCCAGTTGTATACGTTTTAAAATAACTTAACCCAGATTTTCTCTTGCTGAGATCTGTGGCAGACTCGAGTAATTATGTTGTCATTTCGTTATAGCGAGTTTTAGCTGCAACTGACAGCTCGTTGTCTGCCTTTCCTGACTGAATTACTGAGAGAGGTTTTACCAGCTAGCTCCAGCTTGCCTTACTACTTGTCAGCTGCTCCCTTCCTCTGTTTGACTCTCCCACCACAAGCTCCCAGGCACCTCCAGGCTGTTTGTCATCCACTCGTCACAAACCACTAACGCAACTTATGAATAATTCTTGTTGTTATTATATGTTAGAGAGAGAGAGAGAGAGAGAGAGAGAGAGAGAGAGAGAGACTTAGTTTTCGCTAAATTTTTTGGTGTTGATGGATTAGTGTAATTACTGACCATGTTATGCGGTTGAACATCTCGGTTGTTGAAGCGCAGAAATAATATTATAACGTTAACGAGAGATGAAGGTCAACATTTATATACTTAATAAAACTATATCTGAATATATTATTGTTAGTCGTTAAAAAAATCACATGAAACCATTTCACTAGACAGAGTGTTAACTTAACCTAGCCTCTGCCTCCTCTATCATGCTCAAACACAGCCTACTTTATCAAATCGTAAACTAGCCTAACGTTACAAGCCCTAACTCTTTCCTAACTTACCACGCCCTAAGCTAAGTTACCATGCTGCCCTGACCAAACCTAACCTTAATAACCCTCTCTCTCTTATGTATACAGTATATGACAGAGGTATAATCTGTAATGGATAACTTTACTTTGAACCATTACATTGATTGTCTTACTCTTTAACCTTGGCTCTTTCCTTCACAGTATTTGTTAGGGTCCAGTTCCTCTGCCAGGGTCTCACTGCTGCCTTTGCTAAACTCTTAACTCGACTTGACTAGTGAGAAGCCAGTTATTGCTCGCCTCGCCAGGCTGACTCTGTTCTGATTCCCTACTTTTTGTCAGGATCAGCTCCTCTGCCTCCTTATTTAAGAAATAACTTGTAAAACATGATCATCTGCAGGTAGCATGTCAGCCTCCTGTAATGTCCTACACTGGAGTTTAAATGACGTAGATACGTGAACCTCTGTGGTTAAGACCTGCATGTTTCACAGGTCACTGCCGGGAAAACATCTTACGCTTACAGCTGATAGATGAATTCTCCAAGTAACAAGTGATTTAGTGGCCCAAGTTATGTATCGTAGTAAGTAATAAGCAAGAAGTTAGTAGAGTCTGGTAACTGGCCAAATGGGCCCCAGTTCTAACAGGCCCCCAGCCTAACGTAACGTAATCTAACCATTAGAATTGTAAACCAGGCTTAGTGGTCAGGTTATGTTACGAGTGGGGTCCATTTAACATGCAACCAAAGAGCCAACTTACGAGTATCTCTCAAAGACAAGTTGGGTCAAACATTGCCCCTGAGACACCTGTTGTGGAGACCTGCGAGCTGCTCCTACCTCCGCTGCTCGATGCTGTTGACCAAACTTCCCGGTGATAACGAGATCAACCAAGCTTTTACTGCTTGCAGCCCGCGAGCCAATATAACCAGTAAAGTCAGGTTGTTCAGGAACCTTTTGTAGAAAGTAGTCACGGTCTCTCGTTGGTACAGCTTCTAGTCTCCCAACCTATTTCTTATATATAGCTGGTGACAAGTTGATAAATATAAGGCTCCATGTGCTGTTATTATTATTATTATTATTATTATTATTATTATTATTATTATTATTATTATTATTATTATTATTTGTTCCAGATTTACCTTCCTCAGAGTATCTATATAGTATTATGTATATGACTGTTACTCATCTCTAAATATGTTAAAATAGTTATCTGCTACACAACAAATCCTTCCTGGACACCTTAGCCAAATGTATCTCCTGTGTTACTTATCAGCAGGTGAGCACCACACGCTACACAGGTGCTCACATGTACTCTCATGAGTCTTCAAAATATCCAAATTAGCGCAGGTGTTGTTGACAGGTGTGGAGGGAGATGATGATGAGGAGGTGAAGGGAGGTAGTGAAGTGAGGAGGAATGTAGTACTGAGGGGAGGGAGAGTGTGGGGGAGCCTCCAGGCGGTGGAGGGAGTACTAAAGAAGGCCACTGAGACTCCTGTTATACACCATCACCCGTGTATGTTGTATTAATACTAAATATTAGATACACTTACTGCGACTTCCTTACTTGACACCGCCCTCTGGGTACACACACGTATCGTAATGTATGCAAGAGAGATACTATGCACTTTGTCGTGTTCACCAGAAAGATCTATCTTACCAAACTGATCACGAACGGTGGTGTGTGGTCATCTCACTCTAGTGTTTGGTGCTTCAGTATCTGCCAGTGTGTTTCTCGTCACGACAGGAAGGACACTATAATTATTTAGAATAATTTAATCTTTAAAACATTTTGACATCATAACACAACAGCTTCATCACCTCCACATAAACTCTCCGGGACCCCAGACACACTTGTTCACTTGTCAAAGCTGGTAATGTCAACAGTGAGATGAGTTAGTAGTGTAAACTCTCGTGCTGGTGAAGCTGTGTATAACTTTCCCGGCTCAGACCTGCTGTAAACACAAAGATCTGTCGGTATTAAATATGACATATACTTGTCTCATATCTACGGAGTGAGCTGTACAAAGTGATTTATTTGATTTAACATGACATGTATCAGTGTTCATTATCACAGGTACGAATCGGGCAAGTGAAAACAGAGGCTAGTTTTACGCGGCTTGTGACCTACTGTACTGTTGTGACGCGCCGAGGAGTGTGTGTGTGTGTGTGTGTGTCGGGAAGCTTCACTTGAATGTATTGGGTTGCTGCCTCACCAACTGTTGCTTGTTGCAGCTCCTTGTGAAATAATGCTGAAGCTTAAGCTTTGAAAGCATGTGGACAAAAATAACCTTGGTATTTTAAGAACATACTCGAATATTAAGGCTGTGTTGGTACATTTTGTTTTCGCCTCTGCAATTTGTCTTAAGAATTTCCAAGGACATTCCAACATGTTGTTGGAAAAAAAATCATATGGGGTTTTTAATGAGAGTAGACGATAAGGCTTGGAAGAGAGACAATATTAAGGTAGGGCACACAAGACAGGAAAAGGTGTGTGGTGATAAGTTCAGGAAGAAGACGCAGAGGAGGGCCGGACCTTGAGTCTTTCCCAGGATACACCAAATACGCGACCCCGGACACTGCCCACGACTGTCTGCTGCCTGGTCACCCCCTCTCTTCTCTCCGCAAGAAAAACATTTCCTCATAGAAATATCAGACCTCAGAAGACAAGGTAGTAATTGACAGATTCTTGTACGTCATGCACTTATCCTCCTCACCCTTCCCACACACCTCTCCCCCACACCATTACCCTGCTCATCTCACACTCTCCCCCACACCATTACCCTGCTCATCTCACCCTCTCCCACACACTCCTACCCTTCTTACACACAAACAGCCCCCCCCCCCTGAGGCGAACACACCTTCCCACGCCTTGTTTTAAATACATGGTTTGTTAATGTCATCATCCACCCCCAAGATTCTGGCAACCGGCCGCCATAACATTCAACATGAACCTTTCGTCTTATTTACTCCTCCTCCTCAGGGATCACTTTCATCGATCTGGGTGTTCAGGACGAGGGGGACATCCACGACTGAGTGTAGTTTACGTGAGTAGTGAAACATTGTTGTGTAAGAAGATAATGTTAGGGGGGGAAACAGAGGGTTTGTGAGGTAGGGGGCGAGGATTTTGTTGGTGTGTGGTCAGGCGACGTCACTCACGGCTGACCTTCACCAACCAACGAGTCAGTCAGTCAGTCAGTCAGCCAGATCTTTGCATCGCCACGCCCACACGCCACCCCCCCCCCCCATAACGCACTGCTTGAGAATGATGGATGTTCTTCCTCTGGTTAGGTGGATCATCTGGCTATCCTGCGTCTTGTTACGTTTTCTGGGAAATTATTAGTATATTTTGCAACGCCGCCGCCTCTTGTTGGGTCGAATAGCTGCAAAAAAATAAACTCTGTCGTATGAAGCTTTATAACAAGGTCATATTAACAGTTCTACGCCTCTGCTTTGAAAGAATTCGTTGAGATGATTATATACGATTCTAAACAATAACTTGACATGAAATATTGTAAATCTAATGTGGAATAATTCACTGGTGTTCACTGTGTTAAGTTGAGGTCTTGTAAAGGTGTGTGGAGTGGTGTGTCATCCTCACTACCGGGTACCTTGTCTTTGAGGTGTGAGTACCCGGACTTAGTAATTGTCGAGGCAACCGCAAGCGTCAACTAAAATGTAACGTGTGTGTGACGCTGGCGCACAGCGGAAAAGGTAAAAGGATAGTCTTAAAATAAACCTGGAAAAGTGCCAAATCGACCCCCTCACCTGGGAGACGATAACTCCACACCGTAACTCTTGGAGGATCACCACACAAGAAGGTGTCATTACTTTCGTGTTAACCCGACTGCATACCGAGGCAGACAAGCGCCATCGCGGGAAAGACGTTGCCGCCGCCCCTCCCGCACTAGATGTAGCCCCCCACATGTGCAACATCTGTGAACGACCCTGCCGATCCTGTATCGGCCTCTTCAGTCACCTCAGAACTAGGTGACATCCTTAATAACTCGTATCATTGTATCATTACTGGATGATCGTCATACTCGATTCCGAGTGACAGAAAAGTAGTAGTAGTAAGAATAGCGTGTGTGTGTGTGTGTGTGTGTGTGTGTGTGTGTGGGTGTGTGTGGGTGTGTGTGTGTGTGTGTGCGCGAGCGAGAATAAAGACAAAGAACACTACTACTGTGGAAGTCTGCTTCCCCAGAATCGTCCACAAAGACTATAGATAAATGCATAAAAACTCTGGCGGAGTTCTTCAGTAAGTTCACCTTCATTTGTTTGGTGGAGACGGTTGAAGTTGACCTGTCTGCTAAGCTTCTCCCTCTTTTGGCTTCCTTAGCAACCGTTAACAATTCGTATAATCTGATTGGCTTCTCGTTGCTAAGGGTGTTGCAGCTCTTCTAATCATTGTCTAGTTTGATGATTTTTTTTTTATAAGTGAAACCGCAAACGTTTATGACGAAGTATAACGAGTGCGAAAGAAACTCCAACAGGGTTAGACGTAGTACAGTAATTAAGGCCAACTTTGTCTACATAAACCATATTACAATAATAAATAAGGAAGAGTTTCGCCATTTTTAGTAATAAATTCACAACATATTTACCCTAAACAAAGTTGTTGAGACTTTTTGGCGAGTCTTAAAAAGTTACTCGAGTAAAAATTGGACAATATTGAAAAAAATCGGCTTATATTAGTTACCGTCACTGAATACTGGCCAACCCCAGAGTGTGCCAGCGACTTAAGCTAAATAAAATATATTTTGTTGGCCAAATTTACCCTAAGTAAACCTGATCTTACTTACACCGATTTTTAATCTCATCAATAAATTCTAAAAAAAAAGATAAAATAAATAAAAAGATTTTATTGTTAGGTTATTAAAAAAAATTGGTGAGCACTAAAGAGTAATTTTTCCAAATGAAAAATATTTTATTACCAACGTTGGTATTACTGTGTATGTAGAGGAAGAGTGTCGTTGGCAGCGCTGCATGCGAAGGACACGACTTGGTTAAAACGTAGCGAGAAAAACGATCCTTGTTGGTAACACTGCGTACCCTAAATGAATATTGCTTGCTGCCAGCACGACCATGACCATCGTTGGTAACGCTGTATGTCTCTGTCGGCTTATACTGTATTTTGTCCGACTGAACAAAGTCGTTTACAACACTGCAGCCTTGTTGGGAACACTGTAACGATCTTTAACACAATCTGTGCCAATATAAAACTAGAAAGATTATACAACGAGAATGTGTCCAGAGTTGTCCTGATGTTGTGGGCTGGCCTGTCTGTGTCTGTCTGTCTGTCTGTGTCTGCCTGTCTGTGTCTGTCTGTCTGTCTGTGTGCGTATGTCTTCAGTTTTGTTGATACTTGGTAGGAGTGTATCTATTAAAGACCAATAAGTTAAACAAAGGTTGTCAACGAATGTGAAGTTTATAATTCTCTCCAATTTGCCTCAGACGTGGACGATGACACAGACGAGCAGTTTGTCCTCTACATCGTGGAGGCGAGATTAAAATGTTCCATTATTTTAAGTTTGTGTAATGAACTATGCACATGCTGTGGGGGTGGGAGTGTGTGGGGGAGGTGTGGGGGTGGGAGGTGGGGGGTGTGGGAGGTGTGGGGTGGGAGGTGGGGGGTGGAGGTGTGGGGGTGGGAGGTGGGGGTGTGGGGGGTGGGGAGGTGTGTGGGGGTGTGGAGGTGTGGGGTCCCAGAGTACAACTGATAAGAAGTAGTGTATAAAGGAGATTGTCCCAGGTTGGTAACAGTGTATAGAAACCTAGTACACAAGTTTTGGTAACACTGTTTATTGACCCAGACTACGAAGAGTGTCCCAGGTTGGTAACACTGACATCCATCCCTGGGGTTGTAAACAGTTAAACTTAATTTAATAGACAGTGTGTGATCAGGTGGTGGTGGTAGCGCTGCTTTTTACCAAGTGGGGTAACTTCATTAAGGTGCGGCCTCCTGTGTTCTGCCCCTCTAATGTTTAGTGGTTCAAATAATCTGTGGTTCAAGTTTTTAGTGGTTCAATTTTTTGGTGGTTCAAATTTTCTGTGGTTCAAATGTTTAATGGTTCAAGTGTTTATTGGTCCACATGTTTAGGGTTCAAATATTCAGTGGACCAAAATTTCAGTGGTTCATTGTTCAGTGGTTCAAATGATGCATGGTTCGAATGTGTGTGGAGTCATATACCTGATTCAGTAATTCAATTGGACAATGATTCATATATACACTGGTTCATATATACACTGGTTCATATATACACTGGTTCATATATACACTGGTTCATATATACACTGGTTCATATATACACTGGTTCATATATACACTGATACTGAAAACTAATAAAAGTGGAATAAAATATATAATTTAAAGAATAAATTATAATAAATACAAAATAAATAGTAAGAGCAAAATATAATAAAACAATAAACATAAATAAAAGAAAATAATATCTTGAAATTCCTTCCCGTCTTCTTCCTCTCCTTCCCACCTTCTTCCTCTCCTTCCCGCCTTCTTCCTCTCCTTCCCGCCTTCTTCCTCTCCTTCCCGCCTTCTTCCTCTCCTTCCCGCCTTCTTCCTCTCCTTCCCGCCTTCTTCCTCTCCTTCCCGCCTTCTTCCTCTCCTTCCCCACCTTCTTCCCTCTCCTTCCCGCCTTCTTCCTCTCCTTCCACCCTTCTCTCCTTCCCCGCCTTCTTCCTCTCCTTCCCGCCTTCTTCCCTTCCTTCCCGCCTTCTTCCTCTCCTTCCTGCCTTCTTCCCTCTCCTTCCCCCACCTTCTTCCTCTCCCTTCCCGCCTTCTTTCCTCCTCTCCCCTTCCCACCTTCTTTCCTCTCTCCTTCCCGCCTTCTTCCTCTCTTCTTCTTCCTCTCCCTTCCCACCTTCTTCCTCTCCTTCTTCCCCGCCTTCTTCCTCTCCTCTTCCCACCTTCTTCCTCTCCTTCCCGCCTTCTTCCTCTTCCCACCTTCTTCCTCTCCTTCCCGCCTCTCCTCTCCCTCCTTCCGCCTTCTTCCTCTCCTTCCCCCCTTCTTCCTCTCCTTCCCGCCTTCTTCCTCTCCTTCCCGCCTTCTTCCTCTCCTTCCCACCTTCTTCCTCTCCTTCCCGCCTTTCTTCCTCTCCTTCCCACCTTCTTCCTCTCCTTCCCACCTTCTTCCTCTCCTTCCCGCCGTCACGCACAAGCACTTAGGCACGATCATTAACTCTTGCTTGCTTTCCTGCTGCTGTCCGTTCGTCTGTCCGTTCGTCTGTCCCTCATTTGCTTTGTATGATTGCTCTAGCCTGTTCGATTGCTTGCTTGCTTGTTTGGTTTCCTGCTTTGAGATTTGGTGGATCGGTTGATTGACTTCGCTTACTCGATATGGCTGAATGATTGGTTGTTTGAGACTGGTTAGTGGACTGTTTACTTAAACTGCTTGAATGGTTTGTTATGTGAACTTGTTTAATTGATTGGATGTTTGATTTATAAACCCTTAGCAAGATTTTTACTTGATTGGTTTAAGAATTATTATCCTAACTTGATTAATTGTTTGTTAATTTGATTCCTTGTTTGTTTGGCTGAGTGGTTGTTTGATTGGATGAGTGGTTGTTTGATTGGCTGAGTTGTTTGATTGGCTGAGTGGTTGTTTGACTGGATGAGTGGTTGTTTGATTGGCTGAGTGGTTGTTTGATTGACTGAGTGGTTGTTTGATTGACTGAGTGGTTGTTTGATTGGCTGAGTGGTTGTTTGACTGGATGAGTGGTTGTTTGATTGGCTGAGTGGTTGTTTGATTGGCTGAGTGGTTGTTTGATTGGCTGAGTGGTTGTTTGATTGGCTGAGTGGTTGTTTGATTGGCTGAGTGGTTGTTTGATTGACTGAGTGGTTGTTTGATTGACTGAGTGGTTGTTTGGCCATGCCGGATCATTTGTTTACACATCACGTTTAAGATGCGATTGAAACCAGTTTCCCTAGTGACTCAGCGTAATCTGGGGACCGTGTTAAGGTTGAAGGTTAACCGTGACATCAGTCCCTAACCAAACCAAACCAAACCAACCCTAACCTAACCTAACCGTGACATCAGTCCCTAACCAACCCTAACCTAACCAACCCTAACCTAACCGTGACATCAGTCCCTACAGATCCCTAACCTTACCAAGTAAATTAAGATTGGGGCCCATTAGAATTGGGCCCCAATGATTAAGTTAGGTTGGAGCCAATTAATGCTGGACCCGAATTTTAATGGGTTAGGTTAAGTTGGGTCTATTTGTTGGAAGAGATGATTCTGACAGGACAGCACCGTTTGTACCTTAAAGACAAGATCAGTATTTGGAAAGACTCTCTCTCTCTCCCCAGACTAGTGAGTGACAATGGGACGCCACAACGAACACTGAGCAGTTCTTATAGATGTTAACGTCAGATTAGCACTCGCTCGCTCACCCTCTTGCCTCCAGCTGTGTTTATTATGGTACGAGACTTCAGAGAGAAATCCGGCAACTTTTTGGTGTGTGTCTGTGTGTCTTGTTAGAGCTGGTATTAACAACTCGAGGATTTATGTTAATTTTTTTTACACGTGATGAGTCTATATTTATGATTCTGTCAGCTGACTAGAACAACGTGTATGTCAACATGTGTGTATTGGTTTTTCTGTCATTTCATACGAGCCACGTGAGTCGAGGTCTCTCTCTCTCAGCTGATTAGGACCCGGTATAACCCAGGGCCTCTGTTTATTGCAGATGATTTGAACTGCGCGTAAGATGAGAACCCAGATAGTGTGTCAGTCGATTAGGTCCTCGTGCGAGTCGAAGTCACTGTTTATCTTTCAGCTGATCAGAACCACGTGTAAGTCCTGGTGTCTGAGTGGTTTGTCAGGTGATCAGAACCACGTGTACAGTAAGTCGAGGTTAGTATGTATTCTAATATGATTGACGAACACTTAGTTTTTTTGTGATGGCTTTATATATCAAGGGTCTTGTGGTCAACATTCTAATGCAAGAATAACACTTATCGACGACGAGGTGAAGGTCAGGTCGTGTGTGTGTAAGAGGGCACTTAAACGCCTCTTGCTGTGTCATGTCATCTGTTGCATCAAACAAGCGACTCATGACAGGTGGAGATAAAGTAGCACATGGCGATGATATTACTCGGTGTTGACATTTGAAATTGAAGTCAGTGTGTAGCTACATTCATCGTGAAAAACAAGAATTTACCTGTACCCTCACATCCCTGGCGGTAAGTGGAGAGTGGAAGTCTTCTGATGTGTTAGGTCTTGATAGCTGTGTGTGTGTGTGTGTGTGTGTGTGTGATGATGATGATGATGATGATGATGATGATGATGATGCTAGTTACAGTACACTCAGCGTCATGAAGACAGGGCGACCCAACCTTACCGGAAAACCCCTTGGCAGCCATAAGCGTATCCCGACACTCACCCACACACTCTAGCGTGCTTCTTAAAATGGCAAATGCCTGGGTGTCGACGCAGAGGACTTGGAGACACTGGCGAGAATGAGTAACGGCACGTGAGGGGCCTCGAGGGTAAGGTAACGTCATAAGGTACAGAGTGAAGGAGGGCCGGAAGAGGGGTTGAAGACGCTGGTGATGTAAGTCCAGAGCGGAAATACTTGATAAGCTCCCTTTGTTGTGCCAGATAAATGTCAGTGGCCAAACACGGGAGGCGTCGCCAGTTATTACCGTATCATTAGACGTGCGCGGAGGGTGTTTTGCCCCGGACACAAATATCACGCCGCATGCCACGCCACCTGTTGCTCCTCGCCACCACCTCAGTCACCACGCCAGGGTCTTCTACCTCACAACGCCAACTGTATGGTGTGAGGTCGGTGGTGTGAGCCGTGTGGTGTGTGACGAGATGTGAGGAAGAGCTGGTGATGGGGAGTGTTGATGCTGTGGTGAAGGAGGCGAGCAGAAGTGTGTGTGTGTGTGTATGTATGTGTGTGTGTGTGTGTGTAGTGGTCTGCCTTGATCGAGTAACGTCATTATACAAGTGGTGTGGTCGCCGCCCACACAGAGGTCACACGCTACCCTCCCTAAGACCCACCTGCACGCACCACGCCTGTACTCAAGCCTCCCCACGCCCACCACGCCTGTACTCAAGCCTCCCGACGCCCCCGTATGCTCGTCCCGCCACACGCCCTCTTACGCTTGACCCTTCACGCGCCAACACCACGTCCGCCCACACTGATTCCTCCTCACGCCCACACCACTCCCCCAACACTCAATTTTCTCCACTCCCACATCACACACTCAACCCTCCGCACGCCCACCCGCACTCATACCTTCACGCGCCCACAATACAGGCCGCCCACATTACGCCCGCACAACAACCAACGCACACCTGCAACCTTTAACACACCCACCTTCATTATGTATACCTGTCAGGTTACCTCTTAACTGACACAGATGTATATAATTATCTAACTAAATTAAAAGGCAGAATCATCAAATTTAATAAGCTTAAAATGATACTAAGTCGATAATCTCTCTCTCTCTCTCTCTCTCTCTCTCTCTCTCTCCCTAATTATAGCTTCTCTCCCGAAACTCTTATTACATCATGACCAAGTTTAGTGAGGAGAGAGAGAGAGCTGTAGGTAGATATAAAGATGAGACACAAGTCCCTTCCTGGAGGTACCAATTACTGACCTGGGCGACGCGGAGGTAATTTATAGAAACGAGAGGAAAAAGTCGTGTAGTGGCCAGTTTAAGTCACCAGCTGATCACAACGGTAGTCTCTGTACAGCTGTAATCTGAAGGAAGGGAGAGCATGGGTACAGCTGTAATTTCAATAGCAAGTCACAACTCTGGTATTACTGTATATTTCTAATGATAACTACCAATTCACAATCATTTATGTTTTCACAAGTACGTATAATAACTAATAATCATAACCCTGAGTGTTGTCACAAACTTAGTATCTTTAATAACATATATGCGTTATAAGTGTCAGCTGTAAAACACGAACAAGTTGCCAAAGAGTGACGGTACTTTTGACGTAATTAAAAACTTGACGGTAATCAATATATACAACCATAATAATAATAATAACCTCATATATTGCCTCAATAATAACCAGCACTCACAACCAACAACACTGCCACAACTGTTCTTAATAACAACAACAACACAACACTCGAGTAAGGTGTCAAGTCACACTGGATGGTCTGTTTTCTTTGACTGTACGCTTGACCTTTCATATTTCTGACTCCCCAAATATTCCGAGTATTTAAACTTTTTTATTTACGAACATTAAGACTGTTTTTGTCCTTGTGTTGGCAGACTACTTTACTGTACTTTATTACCCATGTCCAGCGGTAACGATCGTGCTAATCATGCCATTCCTTGTCTTGAGTACTTAACATATTATTATTATTATTATTATTATTATTATTATTATTATTATTATTATTATTATTATTATTAATCATCGGAACTCCAGCTGGTTGTCTCTGTATCAGGATTATTTTGGTTGTGTGAATATTGGTGTGCCTGTAGGCTGTCGGTATTGTTGGTTGATGGTAGTCTCTTATGGTTGATAGTGTAGGTGCATCTTGATCATGGTTGCTGGCACGTACAGTTTCTGATGACCGGGTAATGAATGAGTCAGTCAGGATAATTATGGTTGCTGGCACGACAGTACATGGTGGCCTGTTACTAGAACACTTATGGTAATTATGATAGTTCGGAAGTTCATGATGGTAGCAGCTCTTAGTTATTTCCATGATCATGGTGGTAGTATCATGCCTGGTTATTACACAGTTGCTGGTAAGGTTAACCCCAACCTTTGCTTGTTGTAATTGTTAGTTGGATGAAAGCAATCACAATCTCCAGCGCCTTGCCTGACCCTGACACACTGGAGGCAGTCACCTGAGGGCTTTACTGTTAACGATTCTTACGTTAGATTTTATCGTGACTAGTTATGTGTCTTACTGGGTTAATTAAGCTACGAAGATAATATGGCGGCCAAAATGTCGGCAAGATTACATTTAAACTGTATCATAACTAGATTCGTTCTCTGGTTTAGGGCAAGAGTCCTGGGGGCTGATCACGCTATTTTCTCCTAAACTAAGGATGTAAGATGTTCGTAGTAATTTAATTAAACTACGATACAAATGACTAGAATGGCGTCGTAATTGTACTTGGACTACATCGTAACTAGATGCGGTCTTTATCCCGAGTTAGAGAAAAAATAGGCACCTGTGTTTGATAGCCTGGACCTTGGCCAGTAATGTGGGGCGTTGGCGGGACGAACACCATCATGGTACCACGCTCGGTGCTCCTTAATGTTGATTGTATTTAGATAAGTAACGGGATGAAGGAGCTCCCGTCAAGGCAGTCAGTGAGACTGACGGACTTATCACCCGCTTCAACAATATCTCCAAACCAGCTGGCACCAGATGGTTTCTTTGACGGCTTTATCCAGTTAACAAAGTACATTTTGCTTACTTCACCTCCAAGTACTTTTTTGTCAGCTATTTAACCGATAAAACATCAGCTGACATTCCATCAAAGGAACACCGCATTGTACTTTTGACACTAAAACCGTATCAGCTCCTTGTTTTGCCAAAAAAAATATGTCTTGCGATAGTTATTTTCCTATCAAAACAGTATCAGGTGGTATCCCGCCATCGAACACAGCGAGTACAGGTATATACCGCTTAGAAAATTTCCCGGTAAGACGTCAGGAGAGATCCATCAGCTGAAGTTTGTGTCGACAGGTCCAGTATTTTTCCTTACTAAGTGACGTGCGGAAGCTGGGTCGGTGGATGGTGCAACTCAGGTTTAGATTATCGCCTAATATGCTCTCCTGTGACCTGTGGTAATGTGGGGCATGGCGGGCCAGTAGTTCAGCCAGTATAACAAATACTCTATTAATATTACGCTGACACCTTTCACTCGGAAAGAATTTGAGTTTTTAGTTATGTTACGACGTAGCTGTTCAGTGACAAGTGTATTTATAACCGGGGAAGTGTGAAGAAAACCTTCGATTTTCTGCAATCCTTATTATTATGATTATCAATATTATTATTATTTGTTTATCCTACGTAACGGGGCTTCACATTATCTTGCTGCCAAAAATATGAAAAATTTTAGACGTGTAGGTATGTGACTTAGTGTGTTGGTGTTTATGAGAATGAAAATATATTACTGTAGTTTACTGTTGGTGTTACGCCGTGATGTGAATTGTGATCAGGAAACAGAGCTCTAGAGATTGTATACAGTTACTTCATTGCTGACAGATAGAATTACCATACTGCTTTTATCGTGAGTCTCGATGGTTAGGTTAGGTTAGGAAGGGAATACTGGGAATTAAGTTAATGTACCGTAACAAAAAGAAAATAACAGGAATTTAAAGGAACCCGAGAATTAAAGTTAAATAAATATATAAAGAGTAAATAGTGTGTGAATGTTGATGTGAGTTAAGAATATTGTATTATTTTCCGTATACAAGGTGATGTATGATAATGTATAATGTAGTATTGGTGACTATTATTTATGTCTTCTTTGTGTGTTAAAATATATGTACGGCTGAACTTGTAACTGAATGAATGAAATTATATAAACCGCTGAAGTCTCTCTCTCTCTCTCTCTCTCTCTCTCTCTCTCTCTCTCTCTCTCAAAAGACGAGTGAAAATGAACTGAAGAAGAAATGCAGGAAAGTAAGGTAAGTGAAGCGTGTAAAAAAAATGAAACCGTGTAATGGAGAACCTCAAGTAAACAAGAGTGAAGTAAGTTACCTGATGGTGAACTTTCGCTTGAGTCTGACGAGGGAAAAATTCACGCGGGTTGGCAGTGCTGAGGGACGCTGACCGATGAGTCTTTGGGTCTTCGCGAGGAAAGTGTCCAGCATGTAGGTCACCCACAACACCCACCACCCACGACACCCACGATCCACGACACCTGCGACAATCACCACACACGATACCCTCGACACCTGCGACAATCACCACCCACGCCACCCTCCACCCACGACACCCTCCACCCACGACACGCTCCACCAATGATCGTTGAGCGGAAGAGGTGATAATAGTTACTTGTGGTATATTTAGATGAATAACACTGTGTATAAGTGTGCCTCCAGGACCATAAACAAAGGTAGAGGCAAAAACTAACTCCTCAAGAAGGTTTTATTCTCTATTAACTTTTACCAAGAAAAAGAGTGCGGTGGTCGAGTGGATATAACACTCCCGGGTGCACCCAGCTGTAAATGGGGAAGTGAAGGCGGTCATCCTGCACCACACTGTCCCTATCGGGCAGTCATGCCTCTGGGTCTACTTTCTCTTTTTTCACAAATATAAAAGAAAAGACAAATTAGCTTAAAACTAATTACACTTTGTTCATTGTTTGAACATTTATTGTAAGTTGACTAGTTCTTGATGACACCGCCATCTGTGTACGTGCAGCCAACACTGTTACACACACACACACACACACACACACACACACACACACGTAAAATGGAGGACGAGAAGAATGTATTTTTTTATTAAATTAAAGAAAAAAGAAAAAAAAAGAACGCAAGACTGAAATATATCTAAAGGTTTTCAATTCCAATCGATTTCACCTTCAGGCGGCAGCTGGTCTCTTTGTTCACATAATACACGACTGGTTATGTCAGGTAAAGTCTTCACATCCCAAGACACAACTGACCATTCAGTTGTGTTGACTTGTAGTGAGATACTTTTTGTTTGTGTTTACGTTTGTTTATGTCTTTGTGTGTGTACATGTAAGAGAGTTTATGTGGGCGTTTGTGTGGGCGTGGTGAGGTCACAGACTGGGTTCATGGCGCCTGTTTGGGCGTACTCTGTGTCGTCTACGTCTTTGGTCATAGGCGTGGACATGTAGGGATTTGGGGGAGGAAGGGTGGGTGGGAGGGCGCCAGTGGGTGTGGGAGTGGACATGTAGGTGGCGGGCGGGAGAGGTGGGAGAACGCTAGTGTGGGCGTGGGTGTGGCTCTCGAGACTCGCCTTCAGGGCCACACATCAACTTGCCAGACGCCCACGCCCATCACCATCACCCGGATTTACCTGCTTGTATCTTACCTCGTCTTTATCTTCTACTCATTTTTCCTCCCCAAATCTTATCATGTACTCTCACCCACCACCGTTTGTACTCCCCTGTAATCACCCTCACTCTCCAATTGGACTCGCTCTGTACTCAACTTGTCTGATCCCCTCACCCACCAATCATACTCACCTTCACTTGTTTTGCTTTATCCTTTATTCATCCTGTACTCACCATTGTTACTCATTCTCATTCAACACGTCCAATCTTCCCCTAACAGCTGTGACGGCCAGACACTTGAAATTACAGTATTGTCACTATTCACTCAACACATTATAGGAGGTAATAATATTCTTCTTTAGCTTCTATTTTAAAGTTTTTCTCGTTAACACACACACACACCTCTCTCTCTCTCTCTCTCTCTCTCTCTCTCTCTCTCGGTGGTGATAAAGACCTCGTCAACAATTTTGGTGTAGAGTTAAGTAAGACTGAGTGTGCCACCTTGGACATGAGTGATGACAATGACACGTAATGACCGAAAATTGCCCTACCTCGGTACTACCTCGCCAATACCTCGGTACTACCTCGCCAATACCTTGCTACTACCTCGCCAATACCTCGGTACTACCTCGCCAATACCTCGCCAATACCTTGCTACCACCACAAAAAAAAAAATGATGATAATGTTGGTGAAACAAACGAGTAAAAAAGTCGCTCGCAACAATTTAGCGAAAATTCAAAGAAACGTGACTAAACAGGTTTTTCCCACTAAAGGTAAGTTTTCCATTGAAGGTTATAAGCAATGTACAGTTCACTAAACACCTACATCCGTGGCCCATCACACTTATTATGATGTTCTTTTTGCTCTACCTTTTATCGCAAAGCCTTTCAGTAAATTTTAACTTTAACCTTTAAATCTGATAAGGAATTCTCATTTTTTTTTAATTATTGGTTCAGATATAAATAAACCCTTACGAGGTCTTAGATTTTTCCATAATTTTTTTTTCTGTCGTTCGGTTTCCTTCACTTTCGTTGTGTCGGTGAAGAATGTTCCGGGATCACAATTGGTCGAGTGTTACCCTGACTTTTGCCCACCACTCTACGTGCTGTCACGCGTATGCTTCAATTGTTCGGTGTCGTTTTCTACAGTAGTACACACCAACCTAGGTGCCAAGACCCACCACTAACATGCCAATAACACGGGTCTTGTAAGGTCGATAGGTCAAGTGTTTTACTATTCTATTTTAATGACATATATTTGGTGTGTTGTTCCGCGTCATATTTCGGGTGGGATGGAAATAGAGTGGCTCACTGACCTTCCCCGACCTTCTTAAGAGTGACCAGAGCGTCGGTAAATGTCACGGCCACGACGACACACAAAATAATCTGTTTTTAATACCCGCTAGTTGTTATAGTGTATCTGAGAATGATCCTGGCAACACGTGAATCTCGCATCAATAACATACTTAAATTGCACATCATAGTTAATGTGCACGCAACACTCAACTGCCTGCCCACACGCACCCCACCTCCTGACACTTGTACACACAACACCCTTGTGTCCACACTCAATGCACATTAATATATATCCTAGAATACTGTATATACATATTGTATATTTAAGGTGCTTGGGTTGTCCCCATATTGGCTACAAGGCCTAGTATATACATGCACAACATTATCACACAATCATTACACGTCTAAAGTAAATACCGACACGCACACACCCACGGGACGATCATAACAATACTCGTACACAAAACATGCCCGGTACATACATACATACATACATACATATACATACATACATACTGTACATACATAACCGGCCATGACACACAACAATGTGTACCCAAAACACGCAGCCCATGATTGTGTGCACTCAGTGAGGGTGACTGTATCAGATGACTCGGTAATGCCACCATACAGGTCTGACAGTAAACACGCCCTCAACACATCCCGACACATAGTATTTGTTAATATTACCAGTTTAATCATATGTTATTATCCGTTATTGAAGTTAATATTATATATCTGGATGTTACTGTACTTACGCTATTGTAGATGGATATTTCAGCATCTTTGGTATTTAGTTTGATTGAGAACTGTATCTCTGTTTCTGACGTATGACTCTCTCTCTCTCTCTCTCTCTCTCTCTCAGGATTTCTAAACATGTGTACTCAATTAAAACTTAGATAATATCATAATGTCTCAACAATACCATAAATGCTTGCTATGTATACACATTTCTGATGAAGTTTTGTTTTGTCGACGCTAACACGAGAAATGAATTGCCTGAAGCGGACCAAGAAAATTAAAATTCAAGGGAGGAAAAAACCCGTCCATTGTCGCAGCAGCTTCGCGAGGAACGCTTGTGTTGTCTAATTTGTTTCATGGGTCTGATTCCTCGCCGTTTTTCATCGCACTTTCTCTCTCATACTAAATTCTCATTGACTTTCACTTATATTGTTCTGCCTTAGTGATTATCCATTAAAAAATGCTACTCAATTGAGATGGTTTTCAGTACATGCGTTCCACGGTTGAGATAAGAGGAGAAAATCAATTTATAAATATCTTTTGTTGTTGATACGAGGAGGTTTGGAGGCGGCTGTGAATTCCAGTGAACTTTTAAATTTGAGGGAGTTCCATGATTATATTTCCCCCATTTTCTGTGTTAAAGGACGGTATTTAAACCCACTTGTGAGCTTAAAGTTAATACGTTACTCTAAAGAAACATATCTGATCAGTGTGCATATATATATAAAGGTTTTTTGTATTAATATCGTGTTTATTTTTTTACAGGCAGAGAGAAGAGTCGTGGTGTTGACATAGCGGGAAGTTCATCAGGTACAGTAAGAGTTGTGGTTTTTTGGTGAGGTTTAGCTGAATGTTAGTTGATGCGGGTAGAATGGTAGAAGCTCGTAGATATGTCCTGAAGAGTAGACGTAGATTGAAGGTAGAGATAAGGTGAGTAAGCTGATGATAAATAAAACGTAAGTAAACATTAAGATATAGACGGAACGAATAAAGAAATGAAATTTGCAGATAAGAGACTTGACATAGATCAACACGAAGGATGCAGAAATATAATGAAAGATGTGATTCACTTGTACAGAAACAGTTTTGGTTAACGTAAAGTAAGGGGAGACGCAGTGACCACGTGTACCCTGAGGACGCAGGCTTCCAAGTGATCACCAGTACTTCACGGTGTTACTGGTAGAGGCGGGTCCCTATGTTATGGTGATGCTGGTGCTCCTGTGATGATAATACCGGTATCATGGTGTGAGGGTTGGTGATCGTGACAGATTTTAGCAGCATTAGTCATGATGTTAGCGG
The DNA here is from genome assembly GCF_018991925.1 of Homarus americanus. Lineage (NCBI taxonomy): Eukaryota > Metazoa > Arthropoda > Malacostraca > Decapoda > Nephropidae > Homarus > Homarus americanus. The sequence continues at coordinate 243,783 of NW_024714712.1, forward strand.
AAGTAACGTCAAAACGGCGTTATTAGTGACTTTTGATTATGGGAGAGGAAGTAACGGTGGCGAGGATGGTAACAAAGGGCTGATGTTGGTGACGGAGGATAGTGTGTGCTGTTACACCTTACTGATAATGGCAGTGACACGGGTCGTTGGTGATTGAGAAAGAACGTTAATCATGAACACCGCAACTTGAGGACGCTAGTGACGCTGGGTAGGTCGTCTATTTTCACTGTGCTAGCATTCTTCCGGCGCCAGCGAAGTCGCCTGTCCATTACTCAGTCACAACACAGCCTGGGCAACCACCCATGCCACTGCCAACCGCCAGCCCAGCATCGCCATATCACTGTCACCATTGCACTATGAGATATAGACAAAAAATACAGACTTTATTCATACCTAACAACATTAACGGATTCCTGATTTCAGTTTTTGTGTAGCATTGTGAAGCTCCGGCAACACTGTCCTGAGACTTACACAAGTTATTCTTAGTGGTGATGCAGGAAGGGGAAGTATTATGGTCCGTGCTGTAGACACACTCCGGACCACAGATAGACGCAGTAAGTGTCCTCTTTGTTACACTTATAATCGCTACACACAGCGTCAACCATGTATCTGTAGAGGGCAGCTGTCCGACAATGTTGCTGGTAACAATAAGACTCAATGTACAGTAGATATGTGTGTGAAATTTCTCATTACACACACACACACACCAGCATACGTGTCGAAAACATATCACTAAAAACACAATCGTCTTCATAAAGTTGCACGTGGAGAACTGACTCCTATATACTTGTTATTCTCACCACACATGTTCTCAACTTGCATCACGGACACGTCTTGACAGCCTCTATAATCTGTGGTGATACTTCATAAAAAGTCACCAACGTGTGGCTCTCTCTCTCTCTCTCTCTCTCTCTCTCTCTCTCTCTCTCTCTGACCTTTAAACTTATGACCCAAAACTGTGGTCGACTCCACCTTTTCCCACTTCCGCCCGTCTAGTGCAGGTTTTTATATGCTCTTCCTGCTTCCGGATGGTGGTGGTATTATTATTATTACATTATTATTATTATTATTATTATTATTATTATTATTATTATTATTATTATTATTATTATTATTATTATTATTATTATTATTATTATTATTATTATTATTATTATTATTATTATTATTATTATTATTATTATTTAGTGTTGTGTGGTAGTGATAAAGGCAAGTATAGTTGATATATTTTTTCTTGCAAAACTTGAAATTAGAAAAAAAAAACTGGATTAACCTGAAATAAAAAGGTGTTATTGAGTCTATTGTATACAGTAAACAAGAAGGCGGAATACCAGTGGTGTTAATTCCCAGTCAATCAGGTGCAGCTAAGGGACTCAGGGGACAAATTTCTTAGTGTTTAGAACAAGAAACATGACAACGAGGTTAGTAATTGACATAAATTGTTTGTTCAGAAAGATATATTTTTTAACCGTCCTTGTAATTACGTTTTCACGGTCTGTGTAATAAAGTGATTATGATAACAAAACTTGTGTACGTGTTGGGACTTATTGGCGGCAGCGTCCCGAAACAGTGGAAGGCGGCATGCAGGGTCAAGTCTCAACGTCTCTTTAAGGTTATAAGTACAAAAACGAAATACAACACAGCCTCGATAATGACTGGCATAAAGGTGGGATAAAAAGAGGTTATGATTCACATCCTGTTGTTTCATAATAATGGAACACATTTGGGGTTGTTTTTTTGTGAATAACCGACCGGCGATAATAGATACAACATATAACACTTAAGAGACAGGAAGCACATTACCAGTTTATCACACTCCTCGTTAACAAATACACTACATTAACCGGTAAGTCAAAATAGATGAGTTAATCCTAAGATTTTTGGGGGGGGGGCAACAGAAACTTAATGGCTTTATTGAACACCTATATGAGGACTCCTTGATGGCTCCATTGTTTTTTAGTTATCATAAAAAGGCCTTATGACACCCCTCAGCTCCTCCCCAGCTCCCCCTCCTCAGCTCCCTCCCTCCCCCCCTCCCCCCCGTCTCCCTCCCTGTCTTATCCTTTTCTTTACCTTTTTTTTTTGGGGAGAAAGAATATGAGAGAGTTAGTTTAAACCATGACTCAAGGCCAGGAGGAGGCCCCGCTCCTCACCAGGCAGACAAAAAGCTACAGGTAGAGGTCAGGGGTTCGTGCTGGAGGATGTGTATGGGGGAGTAGATGTGTGTGTGCGTGTGTGCGTGTGGATATGTGTGTGATTTGATTTTTTTTATTTTGCCGCTTACAGCTGCTACTTTATTGTGCACCCCACACTCATCCTGTGAGCGGGAGCGCAAAAGGATTACAGAGTAGAGTTTACAACGGGTCATAATAATTAACCCCCGTTGTCAGGATATTATGGCATTGAATGTTACACAGTATTTCAATTACAATATTTGTTTAGTTCTATACATAAAGGGTAACTAATTCACAAATGCGTGAGTACAGGCGTGTGAGGCAGTATGTCTGGCCTCACACTTTGTTATTCACATTTACGTGAGAGGTATTCAAGCACATTGTGTATTTGGTTCTGTACATGAGAACTGATATAGTTGCTAAGTGCAAAAAAGAGGATTCAATCTTAATATGTCGGCCATCTTGCCATTAGTGATGAAGTGTTGTGCCATTTCACACACGGTGTGCTTGGACCTGTCCCTAAAAGGTTCTATCTTCACACAGTTGAGGACGTAGTGTTCAAGTGTGTGGCCATATGTCTGGCCACACACTTTACATTTAGTCTTGTTTACATCTGCTTGAGGAACATACTGCCAGAGGTACTTCTATCCTAACCTTAATCTAGCAATTACAACCTCTTGTAATCTAGTGATCTTGTTACTTGCTCCATATACATGTTTCACTTGATACATCTCATCATGGTAAACTACGGATCGACTAGTGCCTGTTTGCACTTGTCTACTTGCGTCAAATTCATTAATAAGTTCTTTCCTAATTATAGTTTTAAGGGTTCTTTTTGACAGACCCAAATTGTATTCAACGGTGTCTTTGTTAGACGCGAGTTTGGCGAGGGCATCAACTCTGTCATGTTTTATGAGGCCTATGTGAGAGGGGATCCACAACAGTTTGACCTTGACACCCCGGTCAACAAGGTACCCAAATATGTGTCTGGCTTCTGAGACAAGAGCGTGACAACCTGAGTCGAGGTTGCCAAGGGCTAGTAGTGAGGATAGAGAGTCAGTGATGATGAGACTGTCAGTAACAGTGGCTTCAATGAATTTAATAGCTGTGAGTATGGCAACTAATTCAGTTTGTAGAGTGGATGCCCAGTTGTTAATTCTAACTCCTTTCTCAATTATATTACCGTCAGGTTGAGTCACAACAATAGCACTTCCAGCCCTCCCACAGGCGGTGTGTGGATGTCTGTGTGTGTCCGTATCTCGGTCTGTCACTGTCTGTCTTGATGCCTCTGACGCACTTTATACCTCCTGGCTTCATTATATTGGCGATAATTATGCCAGAGTTGATAATAGTTCAACTGTGGTTAGGTTACTTTAGGTTAGATTAGTTTAGGTTATGATAGGTTAGTTCACATGTTTTGTCCCTAAATAACTGGTAACCTGGCTATCTACACGTCCCGGTACATTCCCAAGGGCGGCTCCTTTAACCCTGGTCCTGCCGAAAAAACATAATTCCCGCTTTATCTGGTCCTAACTAAAGCTCTAGGGGAGACAGAGAGAGAGAGATTGTTGGAAGAGAGAGAGAGAGAACACACACACTTATAACCATAGGGGTGTGTAGAGGCTATAGGTCCACCTCACAGATAGGCCTACGGGAGGAGGGAGGGAGAGGGGCGTATTTGCGATTTACATATGCAAATAATAGACCTACAGGGTGTGAAGATCATCCCCGCTCATAGAAATGCTAATTGATCCTTCAGGCGTTCAGGGAGTTGAATTGTTAACACTGGGCCGAGGTAACTACCTTTCCCCTTCTCCCCTGAGATTCGTTCAGCATTTATGTCCCTTCACCTTAGAACGTGTTGGGAAGAGAGAAGAGGGTGGAGGTATAGTGTTAACCCTGTCCGTTCCTCCCTATCTCTCCCTCCCCTCCCTTGCCTGCTTGTCTTTCCTTCTGCCAGCCTGTCTTTCCCTCCCCCCGACCTACTCTCTGCCAGTCTGCCCCTTCGCCCGACCTTCCCTTCGCCCGTGGTGGCTATGGTGGCACTCTCAACAGTACGAGAGTTTATATGCGACCCAATAGAGGTTTTCCGTGTATAAAAGGCCTTTCTCACACCTGACGGAAGCAAGAGGTCACAGGGCTCAAACTTGTTGCTGTGTCGGAAATTTGTTGAATCTCAAGTTGGTAAAACATTGTAAAACATGAATAAATTTTCGTTGATAAGAACTCGGGTGTGGGTTTAGATAATGTGAAGCTAAGGTGATGTGTTAGCTGGTGTGGAGCTAAAGTGTTGTGTTAGCTGGTGTGGAGCTAAAGTGATGTGTTAGCTGGTGTGGAGCTAAAGTGTTGTGTTAGCTGGTGTGGAGCTAAAGTGTTGTGTTAGCTGGTGTGGAGCTAAAGTGTTGTGTTAGCTGGTGTGGAGCTAAAGTGTTGTGTTAGCTGGTGAAGTGTTCTGTTTGGATGGGTGTTTGGCCTCCGGGTGTACTGTAGTGGTGAGGGCCGGGTGTACTGTAGTGGTGAGGGCCGGGTGTACTGTAGTGGTGAGGGCCGGGTGTGCCTGTAGTGGTGAGGGGGGTGTACTGTATGGTGAGGGCCGGGTGTACTGTAGTGGTGAGGCCGGGTGTGTAGTGGTGAGGGCCGGGTGTACTGTAGTGGTGAGGGCCGGGTGTGCTGTAGTGGTGAGGGGCCGGGTGTGCTGTAGTGGTGAGGGGCCGGGTGTACTGTGGTGTGAGGCCGGTTGTACTGTAGTAGTGAGGGCCGGGTGTGCTGTAGTGGTGAGGGCCGGTGTACTGTGGGTGGTGAGGCCGGGTGTGCTGTGGTGGTGAGGGCCGGTGTGCTGTAGTGGTGGGCCGGGTGTGCTGTAGTGGTGAGGGCCGGGTGTGCTGTAGTGGGGTGAGGGGCCGGGTGTACTGTAGTGGTGAGGGCCGGGTGTACTGTAGTGGTGAGGGCCGGGTGTGTCGGAGTGGAGCAGTGCTGGGCCTCACATAACTGGTTTTTCCTCTGGTCTGGTGGGCGTTTATATCTACTCGTATATCTCATTTGTAGCTGCATCAGCAAGCTCTGTGAACACCAACCTGACTCCGACTAGTTCTTTTACTTTTATACTGTCCTTAACTGCCTTACTTGTCTTTAGTTATACCATAGTGGTTATGTTGTTATAAAGAACTGTAAGGTGGAGGTGTTTTTACATAAATAATACACAGTTTATCTCTAATCCGACGATATATCTAAACAGAAAAGCATCCTAAAAGAATACATTATAGTTATATTGCTTGTATTTATACCACATTGGTCATCTTTGCTGGTAGAAAGAAGGAGTTTTGTTAGGCTATGACGTCAGAGGTAAACAAGCCCGTGTCGGACGTGGGAAGTAAGGAGGAGTAGTCTCACTTGGCTGCCGGAGCGTAGGCCTGCAAGGGGGAGACCCACCAGTGAAAGTCACCGTATTATCATTATTTGTCTCATCAGCGTGGAACAGTTCTCAGCGAAACGATTATATATCAATGTGTTGTGGGATCCCGTGTTGGGTAATGGCGGCAGTATTTTGTGGCGTTGTGGTCCTGTAATGGTGTGCCTCTAATACATCACAACCACGTGTACTGCAGCAAGAAGAAATGAAGAACGATGACACAAACATCTCAAGTTGAAATGTCCTCAGACAGTTTGGGCTTTACAAGTACAAATGGAAACATCACGCGACTTGGTACTTGTAATTTGGACGACAGTTAACCAGCGGCTGCACCAGCTGTGGGCTGCATTGCTGTGAGGCGGAGCAAGACACATTAAAATGATTTACCTAAAGTACATACACACGATTAGTCTTTGTCCAAGTTTGGAACAAAATATATATAGTATGTACTGTATGTCTGTTTAAACTTTTACATACTAGTACACACTTATGTTATATATTCATTGCGTTCTTCTAGTTATCTCACTCACAGGGGAGACGTCACTCCTCCCGGGCTCCAGGAGAAAGTACTGACCCAACTACCCGTAATATGACTAAAGTATACAACATTTCCCCCATAAATTCTTAAATATATTTCTGAATCGTGAGGTTGGCTGACAGTTAGTTTACCGTCCATGGCAACGCGTCATACACATTCTGTCATCAACCAACTGTGGTGGACAGCCAATATTTTCTGGCCAATGGACTTTAACGCTTTATTAAACACATTCATTACACTTACGCACAACACAATACCACACAACAGCGTCTCGTGTGATGTACTGTTGCACTGTTTAACTGTGGGTCCCACGAAAACTTTCACTCTTTTTCACATTAGTTTCAAGTCACTTTGAAATTATAATTGGTAAAAAAAATAAGAGAAACCTCAGCTAGCGGCAGAACATATTATCAGCGAGGTAACATTATCATAAAAAGTAGCGCCTGAAACCTGTCACCTAATTATAAACTTGTATAATGTGCTTTTATTATTTCCGACACAATCATCAGTGTTCTCCACGTGGTGACAGTGTCATAGAAGGTGGTGCCGTAACCTACATCCAGTATAATCCAACCTAAAAACTAATTAATTGTAAACTTTTGATAGTCATCATATGTTTTTTTTTTCGTTTTCAAAGTACATGGAGGTGAAAGTAACGTGGTTATGCCGCTCCAGTTGCTTGGTGAGGGGCCGAGCCTATTAAATATTAGTGCCAACCACACTACCAACACTACGCTCGGCGGTGTGCGACCCATCACACACACACACACCACTTGTACTTACGTCGTCTGTGTACATCACCAGTATGTTCATTATGTCTCATTTTTATGTAAACCAGTTATAGTTATACAGTATAGAACTTGTTTATTCATCCCTATAAAGTACAAATTCACAGCGTCATGTACCGTTGTTTAAATATGTCATCAACCTGGGTTAATAGGTTCCCGTCACTACGTCTACACAATAGGCTAATGATAGATTTTTGTTACATCATTTAACTTGTATTAACAGGTAAGGTCTTTAAGCACAGCATACATGTTAGCTTCCACCCCACAACTATCATCAGTACGGTAAGGAAAATTATATAGTACTTTCATAAGTTTATTGCCTATGTCTTTTATTACTTCCCCTAACTTACCTTGACACATACTCAACAGATCGTCTATAGTATAAGTGACAAACGTATTATCACGCTCACCATAACAAAAGTGGTGTTGATAAACTTGATCTCTATTCGTCACAACAACCGTCCAGTTACACCGTGTTGCTGAGGCTCGCTGTTGTGACAGGAGAGGTGAGGAGGGAGAGGGGGAAGTACTATATACATTATCTTATTGTGTTTCTCTCGGTAGGCCGCTCTGAGGTGCTCCATTGTCTGTAGAGGAGAGACAGTGGTTTGTTTGCCCTTTAGAAATATACGGACAATGGGAAGACCAAGAGTGTTTTATAATTTAGAACAATATTTCGGTGTTTGTTTAATATTTGTACGTTTCCTAATTGTTTTTTTTGTAAAGGTATTATTATTGTTGTTGTTTTTGTTGTTATTATTGGACCCAGCGGAGTGACAGCACCACCCAGTCCACAGTTCTTGTGTTTGCATTTATGTCGCGTTGTGTTGTGAAACTCCCAGTGTGGTCGGCCTGCTTGCCTGCTTGTGGTGGTAACTGTAAATAAGGTCTTCACGAACTATTTACCCGGAGGCTTTACTGTTGGCTCTGGGGATTTGTCAACGTCTCGGAGTCTGGATTCATAAACATTCTATATACAGCTAGTACACTTATTTTCCACTTGTCTGTTTGTGTGTTGCTAAGTGGACGCATCTAACACACATTACCCCTTGCCTATTGCTAAGTGAACGCCTCTAATTAGTAAGATTGTTAATATAATCTTGACGCCATTATGGACTTTACATTAAAATATCCGGATCGTGGTCACCGGAAACAGCTGTTGGTGGTGTGGGGGAGGAAACAGTGGGTGGCGAGGGTGAAAGTGAGAGTCGCACTTCATTATTATCTGAGGTGTTGTTGACGGTGATAGATGAACCTCCGGGCCATTGAATGATTTAATGTGTTTTTTATTATGAAAGAGAGAGGGAAAGAGATGGTGTGTGTGTGATGGTGTGTGTGTGTGATGGTGTGTGTGTGATGGTGTGTGTGTCAGAGATAGACAGACAGACAGACAGACAGACAGACTTTAATCACTAACATTGATTTGAAAGCCAGAGCCAAGTCACGTCAAGGGAGATTATGATAAAGTTCTCCCTATGATGAAATGTATCTCTCACCCCCGCCAGTACATATAGATAATTACATAGTGACCATAACTCCCGTGTTAAGCTCCATTAGTCTTGTGGACGGTAATCCCTGCTGGCTGGTCGTCCTGGTGGGGCAGAAGAAAACGCTGGTCTTTAGGGGTCTGGAAGGTGTAGTTCGTATTTATGTTTATTTCTAGCTTAATTGGGGTCACGAAGAAGTCTAATTGGGTTGTTTTGTAATAATAATAATAATAATAATGTATACGGTATAGAAATAATACTAATGATAATATAGATAGTAATACCATAATAATAATAGTGGTATATTATTATTCCAAACTTATATAATAAAATCTAATACAAATACAGAGAAACATAAAGGATGAAATATATTAAAAAAATGGCTTGTATAACGTGAGCAAAATGGCGTCATTAGACTACGTTCTGGTACACTCAGTTACGTTCTCTACATAGACCTTGCGTAAGAGGTATTAATCGTACGACTCCCCGCGAATGATGACGGGTGTTGAGAATCTGGTGGTGGAGAGGGAGAGTTGTGTTGCTGGTGGGGAGGAGGGCGCGGGGGATCGGAGGAGTGAGGGAGGGGGATTTGGTTAGGTGGAATGGTGGGGGTGAGGAAGGGGGATTTGGTTAGGTGGAGGGGAGGGATTTTGTAATACTGGCGGCATTTGACTTCATGCGATTGTTCAGGGATGTGTGTGAGGGTGGGGTGTGGGCAGTTTCCACACCATAACTTGATCCATAGAAGTGAGCAAGCGCTTATTCATAGCACCCAGTGACCTGTTGTAGTCACACACACACACACACACACACACACACACACACACACTTGTGCTTACCCTCCTCACGAACCTGTCTTGCTCACTCTTCCCGACCTGTGCTCACTTACACACGCACGGACGCCCTGACGCTTATGGTGGTCGTTGTGGCGGCGAGTATCACACCTTACTGTTGCTCTCCTGAATTTCTATTCGTTTTCACATTCATTATTTGGGATGTGTGTGAATGTGAATGTTGGTTATATCTGCTCGCGTTGCACATCTTAATCATCATGAAAGGTTAATTCTTGGAACCCATAAGTTAACATAAGAATGGAGGAAACTGCAGCGGGCCTATTGGCCCATACTGGGCAGTCCCATTTACACCCAACCCCTATTGCTCATATATCCATCCTACCTATGTTTGAAGCTATCCAGCGTATTCGTGTTAATGATGATATTTGGTAACTTGGTAACTTAAGAAAAATTAAATTCCCCCATCTGACTTCGTCTTCTCACGAACGTTCTGGATTTATGAACTCTGAGCAAACGTTTACCTCTAAACCTGAATAAAAAACGTCTCAGCGCAGCATTTTCTTTTCCAGTGAATCGTCTTTGAAGTCTTTCCTCTCCAGTTTGTGTCTAGTTAAAAATATTACCTCTTATATTACTCTCTGGAAACACTTCTTTATGACCTCTTATATTACTCTCTGGAAACACTTCTTTATGACCTCTTATATTACTCTCTGGAAACACTTTAATGATGTTTTGAAGGATTATGACCTAAGGAACTTTTGTTAGATATCTCCATTATGTCTCATGTTTAAACTTATATTTTAACCCCATTATGGCCATTTAAAAACATATCTCTACTTTAGTAACGTTTCTTCCACAGTATAGTCCCTACATAGCCTTCTTCCCCACAGTATGTTCTTGCAAAATGTTTTCTTCCCACAGTATGTTCCTTACAAAACGTTTCTTCCCACATTATGGTCCCTACATAACGTTTCTTCCCACAGTATGTTCCTTACAAAACGTTTCTTCCCACATTATGGTCCCTACATAACGTTTCTTCCCACAGTATGCTCCCTACATAACGTTTCTTCCCACAGTATGATTTCCTAACGTTTCTTCCCACAGTATGGTCCCTACATAACGTTCTTCCCCAGTATGGTCCCTATAACTTGTTCTTCTTCCACAGTATGGTCCCCTACATAACGTTTCTTCCTCATTATGGGTCCCCTACATAGCGATTTTCTTCCCCAGTATGGTCCCTACATAACGTTTCAACACACAGTATGGTCCCTACATAACGTTTCTTCCACAGTATGGTCCCTACATAACGTTCTTCCCTCATTATGGTCCCTACATAACGTTTCTTCCCACAATATGGTCCCTACTACTTGTTCTTCCCATTATAGATCCCCTACATAACGTTTCTTCCACAGTATGGTCCTACATAACGTTTCTTCCACAGTATGGTCCCTACATAACGTTTCATACTATGGTCCCTATAACCTTTCTTCCCACATTATGGTCCCTACATAACGTTTCTTCCCACAGTATGTTCCTTACAAAACGTTTCTTCCCACATTATGGTCCCTACATAACGTTTCTTCCCACAGTATGTTCCTTACAAAACGTTTCTTCCCACATTATGGTCCCTACATAACGTTTCTTCCCACAGTATGCTCCCTACATAACGTTTCTTCCCACAGTATGTTCCTTAAAACGTTTGATAATAATAATAATAATAATAATAATAATAATACTGAAAATATACAGTTACATAATTGGGGAAAGGGTCTCTTGATTTACAAATAATATACAAGTAACAAAAGTGATAGAAATATGATAAATAATAACTAGGTGGGGAGAAGCTCAAACTACAGGGCATTTCAACATAGTGACAGTGCAAAAAGTAAGATTGACTAGGAGTGATACACGGGTTGATTACAAGTTATTGATAATTTTTACAATGGTTGGGACTGGGCTGTTCTTATAGCGATCAGTTCGCGCTCGTATGGGCTGGATGCGGTTGTGGTGTCGAACAGCAATTATCGGGCGAAGGATCTCAGGTGGTAGTAGGAGTCGATGTCGGCCCCTACAAAGCGTTTCTTCCCAGAATAAATCCAAAAAAAGAAACGTTTCTCCAATAAGACAGCAAAGGCAATCATAATGACAACAGTTACCTCCTGAACAAATTTCCCAACCCTATCACTCCCACCCTCTCACTCCCACCCTCTCACTCCCACTCCCACCTCCAACCCTACTCCAAACCTACTTCACCCTCACATCCACACCCCAGATCCACTCCACCCTCTCATCCACACCCCAGACCCACTCCACCCTCTCATCCACACCCCAGACCTACTCCACCCTCTCATCCACACCCCAGACCCACCTCCACCCTCTCATCCACACCCTAGACCCACCTTCACCCTCTCATCCACACCTTAGACTCCACCTCCTCCCTCTCATCCACCCTCTCCCTCTCACCCCCACTCCAGACTCAACATAACCACGGGTCTTAAACTCATGTCAGGGGGCAGGGAGGTCCCGAGTGTTGACCCTGCGTCCTGCTTCTTTAGGGGAGGACGGAGAGGGAGAACAGAGGGGGAGGTGGAGAGGGAGGAGGAGGACGGAGAGGGAGAACAGAGGAGGAGGCGGAGAGGGAGAACAGAGGAGGAGGCGGAGAGGGAGAACAGAGGGGGAGGAAGAGGACGGAGAGGGAGAACAGAGGAAGAGGAGGATAGGCGGAGACAGAGGAAGAGGGGGGAAACTGATGAATAGGAGAAGGATGGTGGGATGAGGAAGAGGGAATGGGAGAAGGAGAATGATGAAAGGGAAGAGAAAGAAGTGAGGGAATGGTTAGAGTCGGAGGAAGAAGAAAAACACGAAGAAAATAAGATGAGTAGATTATAAGAGGAGGAGGAAGGAATAAAGGTGAGGATAGGAAGGATAACGAAAGCGATAATAGAGGAACTGAGGAAGAGGAGGGGAGGAAAGAAAGGAAGAGTAGCGGAGGGGGAGAAGTAATAATGGTGACGACGTCCATTAAGATAGTGGTGATGATGGTGGTGGTGATGGTGGTGATGCTTGCGCTTGAGATAATGATGTTGATGATGATGAACATTATTATAGTGTTGGTGATGGTGCGTAGATTTATGATGATGATGATGATGCAAGTGAATATAGTGATAAACTCATCATAACTCAAAGGACAGAGAGAGAGTGTGTGTGTGTGTGTGTGTGTGTGTGAGGGACCCTAGGTGCGTGAGGCCGCGTGTTTGTGAGGCTACGAGTGTGTGTGTGTGTGTATTTCGCGTGTATCTGAAGCTTTGGCTGGTAACTGTGTGCACAAACATGACTGTGAATACATTATTGTTTACCTGTGTGGTGGTAGTCCTCGAGTACACCTGACGAGCTGTGTTCCTCTGGCCTTCACTACCACACACTCACACAACACACACACTCAGACAACACACACACACACACACACACAGACAACACACACACACACATTCAGACCAACACACACCTCAGACCAACACACACACACACGCACTCTGAACCGCACACACACACACACACACACACACACACACACACACACACAGATGAGAGTCAGATGAGAGAGTGTGTGTGTGTGTGTGTGTGTGTGTGTGTGAGAGTGTGTGTGTGTGTGAGTGTGTGTGTGTGTGTGTGTGTGTGTGTGTGTGTGTGTGAGGTAAGTGTTTGGGTAGCGGTGCCCCGTCCGTGTCATCGCTCCCTCAACGCTCCATCATTATCACATTACCTTTATTTACGTTATCTTTACACCTGTTCCTATTGTCATATATATACATTAGTTGTTGCAGTGTGATAATATATAGTTGTAGACCATGTTGACAGCCTTGTGTGGTGTGGCCGGTCCCTCCTGTTGTTACATTATTAACAAATCTCATCACAGTGTTAACGCTGACGTCACCCTTCATAATCAGACTGTGTGGGGTAATATGATATGCATTACGCGCTGGGAAATGTGAATTGCAGTCGTGTAAATGTTAGGAATGGTCTCTGAGCTCCGTTATTAAAATGGCTAGAATCATTAAAGAAAAATGTTCGCGCTAAACTAAAGCCTCGGATCGCATGGCAAGGCGGCGTGACTAGGGTTGGTCCTCCTGTCATGTCCGTATGTCAGGCGGGTGGAGTCCTGCCTGCCAAGTGGTGATGACACTGTCAGGTATATGGTGTTGCAGTACATGGTGAGTGGTTGTTGACGTACTGGGAGACCTTAACCTGCGTAGGAGCGAGTTACGGTACTGGCAGGTGAGGGGTTGTTAAGGTAGGAGACTGGCAGGTGAGGGGTTGTTAAGGTAGGAGACTGGCAGGTGAGGGGTTGTTAAGGTAGGAGACTGGCAGGTGAGGGGTTGTTAAGGTAGGAGACTGGCAGGTGAGGGGTTGTTAAGGTAGGAGACTGGCAGGTGAGGGGTTGTTAAGGAAGGTAAAAATGAGAGTTATCAATGCAGGCGAGTGTGGCAGACAAGTCATCAACTGTCAAGGCAGGATTGTTAGGTGAAGAGGCTGAGATAATCACTTTAGGCAGGTAAGCCCCCTTGTGTGTGGCTGTGATTGGCTGAGAGTGAAGGTCCCTCCCCACCAACCTAACAACCGCATTCATAACTCAAGGTCAGTGCTGGAGGAATGTATAGTGAACCAAGCCTCCTCCTCCCCTCCTCTTCGTTCCTCCTCCTCTTCTTCCTTCCTCCTCTTCCTCCTCCCCCTCCTCTTCCTCCTTCTCTTCCTCCTCTTCCCCCTCTTCCTCTTCCCCCCTCTTCCTCTTCCCCCCCACCACAGTGTACACAACCTGGCTTTAAGATAACGGGAATTGTACTTCTGTTACTACTACTACCACTACCAGGACGCCATCACAACCTGTCCTTGTTAAGTTACAAATGTATAGAAACGTTGACAAAACAAGTACACTCACGGTCATGTTAGGTTGGGTTTGTATATTTTTAGATGCACCACTTTCGAGTCATAAGCACGGCCATATATTACCACAGGCTGAAGCACTATGCCAGCCTGTCACTCTGTACTTCACTCTCTCAAGAAAACATTAAGCACGAACTTACTTTACTAAGATGTGTATAAAATTAAACTAAGATGTGTAGTACTTCGATAGTTGCTCTACCACGCTAAGCTATGAATGCAACCGTAATATACATCACGTTAGACGAATTATTATAGATTTAGATTAGTTTATCAAGATTTTCCGGAGAACAGTATTTAATTTCCTGGTGTAATTATATGTGAACGTAATTGTACGACAGCTTGTGTGTTTCAATCTGTGGTCATAATTTTTGCTGTAGTACTAACAGTAGTTATTATTTCATTTTAGTGTATTCAGCCGGAAGGACAGGCTGCAATACAAAAGTCTCGCCCATAATTATTCGCAGTCTCTTGTCAACCGCACTGACAACACCTATATAGTTACCGGTAATATATTTTTTTTCAATTTAATGAACAGTTACCTAAATATCGGCCCCATTATGATAGCGTTAGTAGTTAAAAAGAATAATACATTTATAGTAACTAATCACCAGGTAACATCATCTTGTTTTAGTAACACTCACTAGACGAGACCCAACACTGTGACAACTCCTGACGCTTGTATGGGTAACGTTGTGTTATTTACGGCTGCTGTTCCGTGTGTAGAGGTGTGTGAGGGACACTCTAGGAACAGTGTAGTTTATATATAATGGAAGGTCTTATCGATGTCAACACACGGACAAAAATAATGCTCTCGGGGATAATGGATGTGTCGTGCAATATGAACGGGGGAGTGAGAAAAACATGAACTCCACAGAGGAAGTGTTGAAGAGAAGGTGATATAAACAGTATGAAAACCAACCCAAACACGTTACTGTTGACACATGAACAGGAGGATAATGTTTAGAGATTAGGGAAAGAATGACTTGTGTTTATTGAAATATAAGTGTACATGAGAGGATAGTGGAGATATCGCTACTTCTTGCCCTACCACCACCACTATCTGTAGCACCACCACCACCACCACCACCTGCAGCACCACCACCTGCACCTGCAGCACCACCACCACCAGCACCAGGGAGGATAGTGAGGCAACACGTGGTGGAGAGAGGAGTGACAGTAACGCACTCACCACCCGGCAGCAGAGGAGTGGGTGTAGTGTGAGTTAGACGAAGAGAAAAAGAATTATAGCCTATAGATACACAGTTAAACACAGACAGACCAGAGTTAGTGTGATCATCAGAGTGCGTGGAGAGGTACTAGCAGCGCCCTGTAACTAAAGTGTTTATAAACCGTTCCCTCAGTGGCTGGCTATGACCCGTCACTGCCTGGTGCTCACTAACTCATCTGCGTCCTGAATCCTCAAAGATTAATAAGATATAATAATTGTGTTTTCTCATCTGTGGATGGCAGGACGTATCTAGTTCCCATACAGTCTCGGGTCAGTTTTGATACCGTCTTTTGGCTGCCGTCTTGGATATATCCTGAAATCACTATTATAGTTACGGGAAACCTTAGCGTTTGTATCTCCGGGAATCCAAATTCAAGGTTCTAATATTGAACGTTGTGTTTTAATAGAGATAAGTCGCTAATAATAGTTTACCTGTTAGACAACACGCAGTAAAACTCGCCCCGGTGTGTCCTCTGCAGGTCACAGACACAAGGACCGCGGGAACAATGGCGGCGTGGTGAGCCAAGGACGCACGCCAACTCCACCGCTCACAATTAACTCCCGAAAAGTGGATGTGTTTAAAATTATTAACTACACTGTTTGCTTCCGGGGAAAACTTGACAGATAAACAAACACTGTAGACGACCACCAACGAGAAAGAGTTAAATGATAATGTGTGCAGTTAGTTGTGAAGAGCAGATGTCATATACAGGGAGAGAGAGAGAGAGAGAGAGAGAGAGAGAGAGAGAGAGAGAGTCACTTGGACTGATCAATATAAATTCATCAGCAACGAGTACTGTACATGATCCCACTACTGTATATCAAGGTTAAAGCACTATACCTTGACCATATACTGGGGACTCTAAACTCGTGCTTGATAAATTCCTGAATATGTAATCTCTCATAAACTATCATAGCTAGGTTAATGCACCACCGCTATGATACTGTCACCATGTGTGTACTGTACTGTACAAGTTAGGTTAGGTTAGGTTAGGTTAGGTTAGGTTAGGTTAGGTTAGGTTAGGTTAGGTTAGGTTAGGTTAGGTTTTGTAATGTGGGATTTCGTTGAAATGGTTAAGTCATTTTGATGAACTTTCAAGTTTTAGTTTGTATGACACACATACACACACACACACACACACACACACACACACACACACACACACGTAGCTACACCAAGCATAATAACAATACTATGCACTTGCCACGTACACACACGGATACATACACGTACACCAAGCACAATAACGACACGACATGCACTTGACGCAGGAAGAGCCCAGCTGCTTGATATTACATAATTGCGTGTAATAAGGCCCTAAATCACGCCTCCTGTTTTATTATCAGCCGAATGAAACGACTCAAAAGATTGAATTTCTGCGTAGTGGCGAGCGGGTGAGTTGGCTGGTAAGGGGAATGAGGGAGGGAGGAAGAGTGTGGGTGGCGGGGGAGTGTTGGAGGGAGAGGAGTGGATGGAAGGGGTGTTGGAGAGGCAGGTGGGGGTAGAGGTGGTAGGGTAGAGAATAGGAGGAGGAGGGGAAGGGGGGGGGAGGTGAAGAAGTTGAGGAGGAATTGGGAGTGGGGGAAGGTTTGGGGGTAATGCATGTGGGGTGGGGAGGGGCGGGTGTGAGTGAGTCAGAACGTCGACGACCCACAACAGAAGAAGAAAAAATAAATCCAAGGTGTGTGGAGTGACCTTGGTGATGGTCGGGCTGGTTCATGGCGCTCCTGTCCACGCCCACCACACCGCCTCCTCTTGAGTCCTCGTCCTCCTCTTGAGTCCTCGTCCTCCTCTTGAGTCCTCGTCCTCCTTTTGAGTCCTCGTCCTCCTCTTGAGTCCTCCTCTTGAGTCCTCGTCCCTCGTCCTCCTCTTGAGTCCTCCTCTGGTCCTCGTCCTCCTCTTGAGTCCTCGTCTCCTCCTCCTCGTGAGTCCTCGAGTCCTCGTCCTCCTCTTGAGTCCTCGTCCTCCTCTTGAGTCCCTCCTCCTTGAGTCCTCGTCCCCTCTTGAGTCCTCCTCTTGAGTCCTCGTCCTGTCCTCCTTGAGTCCTCGTCCTCCTCTTGAGTCCCTCGTCTTGACTCCTCACCTCTCCTGAGTCTCTGTCTTCCTCTCCTCCTCTGAGTCCTCCTCTTGATCCTCTCCTCTTGAGTCCTCGTTGAGTCTTCCTCTTCTCGTCCTCCTCTTGACTGTCTTCCTCTTGAGTCCTCGTCCTCTTGAGTCTCGTCCTCCTCTGGGAGTCCCTCTTGAGTCCTCGTCCTCCCTCTTGAGTCCTCGTCGTCCTCGTTGTCCTCCTTGAGTCCCCATCGTCCTCGTCCTCCTCCTTGAGTCCTCGTCCTCTCTTGAGTCATCGTTTCTTCGTCGTAATCCGTCCTCTAGTCCTCGTCCTCCTCTTGAGTCCCTCGGTCCTCGTCTCTCCTCTTGAGTCCTCGTCCTCCTCTCAGTCCGTCCTCCTGAGTTGAGTCCTCGTCCTCCTCTTGAGTCCCTCGTCCTCCTCCTGAACTCGTCTCTTCTTGAGTCCTCTAGTCCTCCTCTTGAGTCTCTCTTGAGTCCTCGTCCACATGTTCGTCTTCCACTATTAAAACTCTGCCCTCGTCACCCTTGTCTTCACCCTCGTCTTCACCTCGTCTTCACCCCTTGTCTTCACCCTCGTCTTCACCCTCGTCTTCGCCCTCATCTTCACCCTTGTCTTCACCCTCGTCTTCACCCTCGTCTTCACCCTCGTCTTCGCCCTCATCTTCACCCTCGTCTTCGCCCTCGTCTTCACCCTCGTCTTCACCCTCGTCTTGGTCATCACATCCCCTCCTGTGAGCCCTGCCGGTGAGGGTACAAAGGCCTCCTAAACTGTACTTGATACGTTTCGATACATAAAGCCTTATAATGGATGTGATATTGGCAGGTGTTGTGTGTGGCCTTGGTGTGGGTGGCGGGGGAGGAGGTCCTGCAGTGTTGGAGGGTGGGAGGGGGACCTGCAGTGTTGGAGGGAGGGAGGGGGACCTGCAGTGTTGGAGGGAGGGAGTTGAACACTGTGGCTTCCTTCCACCTCACTGTCCACTCACTGACCAAGAGGGTCCTGGGAACGCTCTTGGTCTGAACCCACTGATGAGTATAGTGGTTCGAGGCTTTGTTAGAGGTAGCTGTGTTAGTAGACGGTCGGCTTTTGTTAGTATGGCTTTTGTTAGACAGCCTTGGTTGGTTAGGGGGGGTTTAATTCGTCGACCTCAGCCGCACCACCTGGCCGATGGCTGGGAACCCTTGTTAATATTGTCAAGGTTGATCAGCGTCTCTTCCGCCCCAAGGCTTCGATTCTCATTCTTAGTCGTCCATTAATTCCCTTCCCTACCTAGAGATAAGAACTTAAATGACTCGCTTAAGTTAGCTACGGTACAAAAGTTTTCGACTAAAATGGTGGTAGAAATACACTGGGGTCGTACCGTAAGTAGATGCATCGTTCCCTTGTCGCCAGTAAGGAGGAGGAAATTAACCGCACGAATCTCGAGTCTTTTCACGGAGCCAGAATTCTCGAAACATTCTTACGTTAACTTGTCTCCTTTAACAAGACAAACAAATATCTCTGCCAGAAACAACGTCGAAATTGCACCGAGACTGTCTTGTGATTACATTCGCTTTCTTGCCTTCATTTCCTGGGAAGAGAATTACCGTAAGAATGTTTGAGAATGGCGACCTAGAGCAGTTGAACCATTCCACTCCTGCTGTAATTTATTCATGGGTTCCTGTACCTGGTGGCGGGGAAGGGCTGGAACACTCTGCTGGCCCTGGTCTGGTCTGCTCTGGTCTGGTCTGGTCTGGTCTTTTATTAAATAAATTTGGGGAGAATCGTCAGCGTGAAATTATGTTCTTTATTAGATTTCTTTCGCTGGTAAATTGAAAATTCCTTGACGTATTTTTGGTGATTTGTATTTTGCGGTTTTCTCTCGTTGTTCTGGTGTTGTGTTGACGGTGTTTGGCGACTGTGTTGTCTTGTACCGTTGTGTTTCCTTAACAAACTTTCGTATACACTTAGGAATTGGTAGGAGTATATGAGATGTTGATGATGATAATGATTAATAAGAGTAATAACAATAATAATAATATAAATAATTATAATATTATTATTATTTATTATTATTACTATTATTATTATTATTATTATTATTATTATTATTATTATTATTAATATTATTATTATTATTATTATTATTATTATTATTATTATTATTATTATTATTATTATTATTATTATTATTATTATTATTATTATTATTATTATTATTATTATTATTATTATTATTATTATTATCTAAAAAAAAGAAGCCAAGAGCCACACAAGAAGCCAAAGCTCTGCACATAATGCAACACGTCCCCGACATACACTCCCACACGACTCTGCTTCAGGCAATAATAGAGACCCAACCTAAAACTCTGAATTATAAGTAACCTTTGACACCCCCCTCCCGCCTTTCGCCCTCCTGTAAAATAACACAAGATATATTTGTGTTATATCTCACCCTAATTCTCTATACGTGACCGAACAGCAACTTCAAGCAACAACAATATTAATAACAACAACAACAACAACAACAACAACAACAACAACAACAACAACAACAACAATAACAACAACAACAACAATAACAATAATAATAACAATAATAATAATAATAATAATAATAATAATAATAATAATAATAATAACAACAATAATAATAACAACAATAATAATAACAATAATAATAATAATAATAATAATAATAATAATAATAATAATAATAATAATAACAATAATAATAATAATAATAATAGGGTTGAGATACAAGAATGATAATAGTTAATATTGATTGGACCATAATTAAAGGTAATGTGAGAACAGAGAAGAGTTTGATTAGGTAAACAGAATTAGCAGGTAAGTCACAGGTGGAGGGGGGGGGGGACGGGAGGTTGTGGTGAGGCGAGTTTTGTGGGGACTGAGCTGGTCTTGTACCGGGTTTGGTCTGGTCTTGTACCGGGTTTGGTCTGGTCTTGTACCGGGTTTGGTCTCATCTTGTACCGGGTTTGGTCTGGTCTTGTACCGGGTTTGGTCTTGTCTTGTGCTGGGTTTGGTCTCATCTTGTACCGGGTTTGGTCTGGTCTTATACTGGGGTTACCAGATATCGCCAAAGACGCCAAATGTAGAGGGAATTTTTGCCACAACTCTACATACCTGACCTGACTTCATTTGTTTTTCCCAGTGACAGTTTGGCCCCGTGGTAGTGTTGGCCCTGTGGTTATAGTGACCTTGTGGTAGTGTTGGCCCCGTGGCAGTATTGGCCCCGTGGAGGAAAGTTTATTTGTTCTGGGTCTTGTACCGGGTCTCTCTCTCTCTCTCTCTCTCTCTCTCTCTCTCTCTCAGTTCCACGTATTATTGTTTAGAAGATTTCTCAGCTTTGCGACAAAATTAAAAGATTAACGATAATAGTGAATTGGACCGCGGTAATTATCCAACTGAATTAAAATGTGATAATGATTCGTTGAGCGGCAATAATTACGCTCCTGAATTAGATTTTTTTTAACATTATAATAATTAATGGATTGGAGGCGATTTTCGAACTGTTAAATGAATGCGATTGACGTTATTTTGGGTTAATGTATAGGATAATAAGCGGACCCACATTCCCAGCTGTCGGTCAGAAAGCATTTAATGAAATACCTTACAGACAATTATGTCGGACTCCCATTTCAGAGTGTCACTTCAGGGTTCTGTTTCCTCATTTCAGTAGGGAAGGCCACACAGTAAGTGTCAGTTCAGGCAGTCAAATGTTAAGACTAATACTTTTGATAATGGTAATAATAACTAATGATGATGGGGGATATTATTATTTCGACTAATACAAGATTTAGTGCCGCTTTACAAATCAACGTCATTAAATATAAACCCAAGTCAGGACATAAAAGATCCAACAGATGTAACAATTTTTACCTACAGTCAGTAGAGCCGAGTTGTTTCACACGGTCACGGTAGTCACCAAGGCCAGGCAGTCAGTCAGGTCACACAGTCAGGTGAGGTACAAGAACTCTTACCGTGTTTTTGTGTAGTGTAGTTCCTCCTGGCGACACACTCCAGTGACTCTCTAGCTCTTAATAGGTCCCAGCCTGACCTAGCAGTGAGGATTAGAGCTGAGACACTAAGGGCCCCCTAATCCTGACGGATCCTGATTTTATTGGGTTTCAGTTCTAATGAGGTTAGGTTGGGGGCCCAGCAGGAATGGGTCTCTTTGGAACTCGGACTTGCAACTTTAAAGCTCCTTTGACCCGTCAGGTGTGGCTCAGTGTGGTGAGAGTGTACAGGGGTGTAGATGTGGTGTCCGTGTTTACATGGCGGACCATAGTCCTCGCACGGTGTACAGGGAGTTCTGTCACCCCCACCTGGTCCATTAATTACTGTCGGTCTATTGTCTGTTCTTATGACAATCTACTACCTGGACAAGTCACCAATCTCACAGTGCTCAGGTCGGTCTTCAACACACACGGTCCACAAGGGCTGAGGGAGCGGACCAGAGCGAAGTCCAACAGTGGCAGCAAAGTTTTTCAGGTTCACATTCTTGAGGGGAGTGGGGGACCGCCTCGCTAAACGGGGCAGTAGTGTTCTTTGTCATGATGACTTTTTGCGCCCGCGTGAGTTGACAGGTTGAATTCTTTTCCTGTTTTCTGATTGTTTTGTTTTTTTGCATATCATTTTTTTTATTCATTCTCTTCTGTGTTTTGGTGATTCTTTTCTTTTTTTTACGTTTATGTTATGTCTCTTAATAAATATTTATTTTCTTATTTTCTCTTTTGTTCGTCTGTGTTATATATTACTCGTGTGATATTTTACCCATCATATATTATTATTTCTTTCGTTTTATTCCTTTCACCTTTCATTATTGGCTTTTTCCTTTGCATGATGTTTTAGTCTCTGAATATTTCCTCCACTTTGTTTTCGTCTTTTGGTAAAGCATCTCTCTCTCTCCCTCCCTTCCTCTCCCTCCCTTCCTCCCCCTCCCTTCCTCTCTCTCTCTCTCTCTCTCTCTCGTGTCCGGCTTTGTTTACATCAGCCGTGTATCGCTGCCACCGCTTCTTTTCTCTGTAGTATCAACTCTTGTCCAACCTTCTTCGTATTTGTGGTTCATCTTCTTTGTGCCGAGGAGATCTTTTTTTCTTCTTTGCCTCGCTGCAGCTTCTAGTTCCTCTCCTTCTACTCAGGTTTTGTTCAGTCTTACCATTGAGATGTTTGGGCTTTTGTTAGCCCCCCTTTTGCTTGATGTCATTCTCATTCTCTTGGCGTCTTTGTCTGGGATACTTGAGTGACGATGAGTCTGCACCTCCGCGTATTTACATCTTTAATTGAGATGCGTATGTGTTTTTTTTTAATTAACAGCTTATTTTTTGTGTTTTGTCCCCCCCTCTCTCTCTCTCTCTCAATTCTCGTTTTTTTAAGGAACAACTTAATTTTCCTATTGTATCCACACCATTTCTCTCTTTCTTTCCCAGTTTTCAATTTATCGCCTTTGACGTTTTTTCTCGTACTATATTGGATCTTTAACTTACCTTTTTCTTGACCGTCTTAAGAGATGAGACGAACTGTAGAAGATTAATGAAGTGGTGTGGTAAAAGAAAGCTGATGTGATGAAATAATGAAATAATTTATTTATTTGTATGATTTAGTTTGTTTTTATTAATGTTTATTTTCCTCTGTATGGATAGTGTTTTCTTTGTGACGTATACCCATACCCTACACACACACCCATACATTATGAGAGAACGATACATGTGTCGCCCAGATGGTGTGGACAAACCGTTCGCGTCTCTACATTACAAACCCGAGGAGTCAGAGTTCAACCTGGGCCACGTGACGAGCTGTGTGGTGGTGGGTTGGTGGTTGTTGTTGATGGGGTGGTTGCTGTTGGTCGTGGTGGTTGGATGTTATTGGTGATTGTAGTGGTGGTTAATGGTTGTTGTTGTTGGTGGTGGTAGTGGTGCTTAATGGTTGTTGGTGGTAATTGTGGTGGTGGTTGAGAGTAATAATGATAGTAGTTAATAGTTGTGATGGTGGTTGGAAATGATAGTGGTAGTAATAGTTGTTGATAGTGGCAGTAATGGTGTTATGAGCCAATTCACCGACCTTGCTCCTACACCCCAGCACTGTGCCAGGCGCCGCTCTACACCTTCACCACCATTAGCCACTTTATTACCCGAAAGTCGCTCCTGAGTAGTCAATTTTCACTTCGTTTCACCAAGTCATCCTCGTCAATTATTTCTTTACGAGAAGAATGTCAAGTACAAGTTCATTTAGCTTGATTGTTTTACGATTATTGTAGCTTTTGTTTATTTTACGATTATTGTAGCTTTTGTTTATTTACGATTATTGTAGCTTTTGTTTATTTACGATTATTGTAGCTTTTGTTTGTATATTTTACTTCATTACGATTATTGTAGCTTTTGTTCGTTTATTGTTGATTACTTTATTGATGAGAGTGGGATAAATAAGTTGATAAACCATGTGGGTTGGATTATATTTATTTATACTTATGTGGTTTATTATCCTTATGTCGTGTTCCCGTCTGTACAGTTTTTAATCATCTGTTTAGTTACCAGTGGTGGAGGTTGGCTGACCTGTGTATATAAACTTCAGGATTATTAAGGGTAATTTATATAAGTGTTTATACTGATTTTATTTAGCTGTTTTTTATTGTTGTGTTTATTTATTTATTGTAGTTTTAATGTTTTTATTATTTTTATTTTTATTGGTATTTTTTTTATTGGTCAGCTTTTTTGCCGTCACCACACACACACACACACACACAAACACACACACACACACACACACACACACACACACACACATACTTGGTACACTGTGGACACCAAGTTCAAGGTCAACCCTGGACACGTGTGACCCTGCATACCCGGCGCCACCTACCCGGGGTACACCTGCAGCCAAGGTACGAGAACACACCTGAGGTTGGCAGGGGGCAGCACGAACCACCAGCAGGGGAGGGTGTAGGGGAAGGCAGGGGGAGGGTGTAGGGGAAGGCAGGGGAGGCTGTAGGGGAAGGCAGGAATAACACCTCGGGGGGGAATGTAGGTAGAGAAAGGAGAAAGACAAAGGGAGGGAGAATAATAATAAGAACATAAGAACATAAGAATGGAGGAAACTGCAGCGGGCCTATTGGCCCATACTGGGCAGTTCCTTTTACACCCAACCCCTATTGCTCATATGAGCATCCAACCTATGTTTGAAGCAATTCAGCGAATTCGAGTTAATGATGATATTTGGTAACTTGTTCCATTCATCAACTACTCTGTTTCCAAACCAGTGTTTACCTATTTCACGCCTAAATCTAAATTTGTCTAATTTAAAACCATTGTTACGAGTTCGCTCCTGGTTGGATAATTTGAGTACCTTGGTAATGTCCCCTTTGTTTAGCCCTGTCTTCCACTTATACACCTCTATCAGGTCGCCCCTCGCTCTACGTCTCTCGAGGGAGTGCAAATTAAGATGCTTTAACCTGTCTCTGTACTCAAGGTTCCTAATGCCCGGGATTAGTCTTGTCATTCTCCTCTGAATTCTTTCCAAGGATTCTATATCCATTCTGTAATAACTATATCCATTCTGTAATAAGAGTTAAATGGAAGAGAATAAGGATGAAGGAATTGAGATGGGAGGGTTAAGGAAGGGGTGAAGTAGGGGAGAGGGAGTGAGGGTGGGTGGGTGATAAGTGGGAAGGGAAGGAGGGAGGGAGATGATGAGGAAGGGAGACAGGGGGTAGTGGAGGGGAAGGGAGGGAAATGATGGGGATGGGAGGGAGATGATGGGGATGGGAGGGAGATGATGAGGATGGGAGGGAGATGAGGGAGATAGTGGGGGAGTGGAGGGAGGGAGATGAAGTGTGGGGTGGGAGGTTAAAGCGAACGACGCATGTTTTTATGTTCAGTAATGCGGTGGTTGAGTCATCACGCGTCGCCTTGGTTAACAGCCTCGTCAGGAATGTCCCATCACCCCTCCTTCCCCTGCTGCTCACGGCTGGTGGTGGGGGGTCATCTTCACCTGTTGGGGGGTACAGTATGGATCGTACAATAAAAACATCGCCAGTATGAAAGATCAACAGCACAAGCACGAGCGGTCAACATCGCCAGACCGAGCGTTGAATAATTCCGGCACGAGCAATCACAAAGTAATATGTCTCTACTACCCCCCTCTGGCTCCCTCACTCCTTACTACCCCCTAGCTCCCCACCTCACTCCCTGGCCCCCTCACCCTCACTCACCCCCTTGTCCCCTCACCCTGGCTCCCTCCACCTCACTCTCCCTTGGCTCCCACCCCCACTCACCCCCCTCTGGCTCCTCACTCCTCACTCTCCCCCCTGGCTCCCTCACTCCTCACTACCCTCCCTGGTTCCCTCACTCCTCACTACCCCCTCCCTCACTCCTCACTCCTCCCTCTCACTCCCTCACTCCCCACTACCCCCTCCCTCACTCCCTTACTACCTTGAACACAATGAAGGTGGAGGCAGGAGGCTGACGTAGCTATAGGATGGAGAGGAAGGTCCAGCAGTGTTGATTGTTCTTCTCGGCGCTGGGTTAACGCTCTTAGATGAAACAACTTCCTTTATTCCTACGATCATTGTTACTGACGAGGAGTTAACTCTTTGTGGTTTCTTTTGTTTATTACTTAAATCCAAGAGTTACTTTAAACTCTTTAGAGCTACAGTACTGTTACCATAAAGTTCCTTAATTTGGTCTTTAAGTCAATAGCTCTTTAGTTTAACTGGTCTTTAACTCTACAGCGCTTTAATTTAATTGGCCTCTAACTCAACTGCTCTTTAATGTGTGTGTAAATCAAGAACTCTCTAAATTAATTGGAATTTAAGCCAAAAGCTCTTAATGTTATTGGTCTTTGAAATGTTTGAATATTTATGATTAATTATTTTATATTAAGTAGTCTTTTAATTAATGGGTGTTTAACTGACCTTAAAATCGGTAAGTCTTGAGTTCGACAAAATTCACCGTGTGTGTGTGTGTGTGTGTACATTAACTATACTAAACCAATAGCACCCTGCTGTACCCCACACCCAGCAATAACAACCACACCATGCCCGTCCCCACGCCCACAGAAGCACCCACTCCCTGACCCACTCTACTACCACAATAACACCCACGCCCGGATCCCCCTCAGTAAAGCCCACGCCCTCAGGACCCACGAGAAACCAGGCCAGGTGAAGAAGGTGCCTGGCTCCGGCGTCACGACTCAGCACGAATAATAACAAGTTGAGGAGACACAAGCTACCCCAGATCTCACCCACACTCACTACTGTCGCCGCCCCACCCCACCCCACCTCCTCCACCTCCCTCCCTACCCCACCCCACCACCCCTCCCTCCCCCACTCCCACCCCACTCCCTACCCCCTCTCCTACTCCCACCCACCCCACCCTCCCTCCCCCCACCCACCCCACCCTCCTCCCACCCCACCCACCCCCACCCTCCCTCTCCACCCCACCCAACCCCACCCTCCCACCCAACCCCACCTTTCTTTCTATGATGAAATCTATTCTTTACTCCTCTTCGCCTTCTTTCCTCTTTATCTTTACTCTACCTATTTACTCCTCCACCTATTTCCCCCTCTTAATTTCATCTCCACCTGCAGATTGTCTTGGTATTTATTTACCATTGTTTACGATTGTCTATAATTTATGCTAGTATTTTGTACATATTAAATCTTGCCGATATCAGTTTTTTCTTGTTAAGTGTTGTGGTGGAGTAACACTAGAACAAAAGACTGCTGAAGAAGATAACGCAGGAGATTATTGATGGTGCGCCACGACAGTTGGGTGTGACTGGCCATGGAGTAGTACAGGTGAACTGATGTGCGGCACCAGCCAGGCAGGTAACGGTGGGGTGGCACTCTCTCTTCCTCTCACTCGCTAACTTTCTCACTCACACCAATGGTGCACATCACTACCAGTACTGGACTGTGTGATTATATATATATATATATATATATATATATATATATATATATATATATATATATATATATATATATATATATATATATATATATATATATATATATATATATATATTATATTTTTTTTTTTTTTTTTTTTTTTTTTTTTTCGCCTCTGAATCGTGTATGGCGATGATTCAGCGATGGCACAATGATACGAGTTACTAGTGATGTCAACTTCTTTGGTAAGGTCTGAGGTGACTAGAGAGGCGCACACACACACACACACGCACACGCACACACACACACACACACGCACACACACACACACACACACACTATGATTTTTTTTATCATTAGCACGACTGGTGGTGCCTACCGACCGAATCATAAAATGGTCGATAAGCTTACTCTATGCCCACATACTGCACTCCTTACTTGTGTACCGAAGGCGCAGCATTCAGTGTGTTGTAGCCAAACTTCCCAGAACAGATCGTAAGTCTTATTGGCCGTTTTTTCGAACTGGCTACATATATTTTATTTTAAAAATTATGTCATCCTAATGTGTGGTTCTGGTGACGACAGTGTTGTTCACCAACCACAATAACATCAATGGTGATGACCACAGCAGACATATACAGTGAGAACAGGAACAAAACACGCCACCACTGGTACAGTCACATGTATAAATACACAGATATAAAAACTCAAGTATGTGAACAATTTCTGCCAACAAGGCTGGTCATTTGTACAATTATTCCTCACAGTAGCGTAGGTCACAGCGGCCGTTATTAATCGTAATACTAACCCCCTTTAACTCGCATCAAAGCGTTTGGACTGTAATTACAACCCACAATGCTGGTCTTTACAGCTGGCCATGATATCATGCAGGGATGTGTTCAGACAACAGCGGCCGTTATGACCGTTGTAACTGACACTAACCGTTGTAAATGTTTAAGATTTGAGCGGTGGTGGTGTTGACGTGCCCTACTGTCTGTCTGTGTAGGTCTGTTTACTGTTTCCCCTCATATTCTTTCACTCGCTTTGTCTGTCTGTATCTCTCTTCTCCGCCAACAAAGACAGACGTACAACGTGTATAAAGCCATCACAGTAATAAGCGACTGTTATAATGTCTAATATTACCATACCCGAACTGCTCTGTCTGTACCTATTATGGTTCTTATATCTCTCTCTCTCTCTCTCTCTCTCTCTCTCTCTCTTTCTGACGTCATAACCTAGTCTCCCGTGTCCTATACTACCGCGAGTGAAAGGAAGAACAGTCGTTGAACACCAATTGGGATGGAGTTTGCTCAAGACAGCCAGTGTTTGGGACCTTGTATGGTCGACTTGGGATTTGGGACGACTGGGAAAGTTTTTTTTTAAGAGTTACGTTTTTTTTAAGAGTTACTTTTTTAAGAGTTAGGTGTTCTTTTTTTTTTAAGAGTTACGTTTTTTAGAGTTACTTTGTTTTAAGAGTTACGTTTTTTTAGAGTTACTTTTTTAAGAGTTACGTTTTTAAGAGTTACGTGTTTTTGTTTTATTTGTTTTAAGAGTTACGCTTTTTTAGTTACTTTTTTAAGAGTTGTTTTTTTGTTACTTTTTTAAGAGTTACGTTTTTTTAGAGTTACATGTTTTTTGTTACTTTTTTGGAGTTCGTGTTTTCTTTTATAGAATTATGTTTTTTTTAAGGAGTTACGTGTTTTGAGTTGTAAATGATAAATGAAATGTTTGTTTGTTTGTCAGTCAGTGTGTTTCTCTCCTCTGCAAGGTAATCCAGTGACAATCCTAAGGTTATGTTTACGAAGAAATTTGTTATTGATGTTTATTATTAGGCATAAATATGACTAGTATTACCTTTAGTTACATTCACAAATCTAGAATATATTTCACACTTGTATCTCACACAATAACACCAATTTTAGTCTTATTACGCAACAAGATTTACGGCCAATTCACCTCTAGTTTACGCACAATTTACGCACAAATATCGGGTTTTATTCTTATTAAATTTTACGTCAAACTACATTGATTTTACTATGAGAGGAAGTCCATTAATCTCTGTCTCTATTTGGTTTATTGGCGTCGAGTCCCTTACGTAATTTCCATCTTACAATAACAGATTTTAAATATGCTCTTCCTATTAAAGTTTCAGATTTTGAGTGGAGGATTTCGTATTGGTATTTTTTTGTTTTAATAGTTTTTATTTGTCTATGTGACTTGTGTTAGTATTTTATATATGTTAAATCTTACCGGTATCAGATTTTGTTTATGTTAAATCTTACCGGTATCAGATTTTGTTCATGTTAAATCTTCCCGGTATCAGATTTTGTTTGTTAAATCTTACCGGTATCAGATTTTGTTCATGTTAAATCTTCCCGGTATCAGATTTTTTACCTATTTAAAGTCCAAAAGAAATCAGATTTTTTTACTTAGCCAATATCAGCATATATACAGATTTTGTAAACACCAAATACATATTACACAAATCTGTATAATAATCTGTATACCCAGTAATCTGATTCCGGTTTACATGCTGGTTAGGCCTTAGTGTTTGTCTCTGTCAACACAAAACTGGATGATGATTGGCTAACGTTTTCTCATTAGAGGAGAGAGTCTTTGTTTGATTGGTTAGTTGATTTGGGAATCCTAATGGCGAGAGAGAGAGAGAGAGAGAGAGAGAGAGAGAGAGAGAGAGAGAGAGAGAGAGAGAGAGAGAGAACGTACACATATACCCACACGATCACGCACACAGACGCCATAATTACAAAGAGACAGGCATTAATCTCTGTCCGACCATTTTATATTTTAATGAGCTAATTGATGCTATCGCGGCTGTTGCTGTAATTTGTAACGCTGTATAAGTGCATTGTATACCTGGGAGAATTGTATATAATGATAAAAGTTTCCCAGGTAGAATGCGAAGAGGAAATGAAGTCACAGGATAATGAGTCTTAATTGTAAAGTACTGTGAGAGAGAGAGAGAGAGAGAGAGAGAGAGAGAGAGAGAGAGAGTACTGATGATTAGGGTGTATGTGGGGGGGAGGTGTTAGAGAGAGAATAGGTGGGAAGTAGAGAGATAACTATTCACTGGATGTTTGTTAGGGAGAAAAACAGAGTGAGGAAAAGTGAAAGTGAGAGATAAAGTGGAAGTGAGATAGAGAGGGAAAAGAGTACAGTACGTTCTGTAGCCGCCTTTCTCCGTCTTTAATAGCCCTGCCCCGTCCCCTATCCGTTGTCACGTGTTAATAGCTTTCCCCTGTAGCCCTGCCCCGGGATGGTATGTAGGGCGGGGCAGGCGGGGCGTGACAGTCAACACCATGTCCTGTGGGAAGGGAGGGAGGGTGGCGACCTTCATGGACAAGAGCGAGAGCTAGATGCAAGAACGAGACAACATTGACAAAGAATGTGTGTTTTGTGGATGACACACCCGGACCCCCAGGGAAGACCCACTCGCTCACTCTAAGAACCTTCTGATTATACTTGTAACACACCAAGTAAATTATAACTTTGAGAGTTTATACACTGTTTATGTGTGTGTACGTTGTTGAGTGTGAGTATTGTTTTGTACGCCACAAAGGCTCGCGAACTAAGGTGATGCTGGATATGTTATTATGAGCAGATCAACCATGTGCGAAAAATCTCCCCCATTAAGTGAAGGTTTTAAGTCAGTGCACAAATATGTTCAAGACAGGAGGCGGTGAGGCAATAAACTCATCCTGGGTTTCACAACAGCTGGCCCGCAGGTGTAAATATTTACTGTCCTAATCAGAGCGGAACACACGGAGGAATGATTCAATGACGGGGAAGAAACATTTACTCTGGTGATGACAATACGCAGATAGTGAGTGTGTCGCAGGAGGCACCGTAAGGCACATTGTGTCAACAGAGGTTTACTAAAATATGCTAATCTATATACTGTATACTGTAGGTGTTTGTGACCATTAACAGCTTTTGTTACCTAGATGAATAATGTTTTGTTATTAAGCTGAGTGAGATAACACTGCCGTTAGACTTGGCTGCATTAAATAATCAAGACAATAATTGATGCCCTGAACTAGATATACTGTATGGTGTTAACAAATAATTATTGTCATCACTCGAAGATGATATACTACTTAGAAATATGATTTGTAAAGATATTAACTTTCAATTACATGTAATTGTGATCGTGATTATGAAGCGGGTCAAGTCCGTCATTACTGTGTTGCTGTTGTAAGTAGGTTAAGGTACAACCTTTTACCTTGCTTTTACTATAAGGAACACACACTGCTGTATGTGTGTGTGTGTTTAACTGGGAATGTTGTGCTAAATTTTATAGTAGATTATCAACTCCCTCTTCCTCTTATCCCTGTAGCTACCTGTCCTTCCTACCGATTTCTTGAATAAGTATTTGACGGTTATGTTAATATTTCCATATCTCTCCTCCTGTGCTGTTGCTCGCGTCAGTGGTGGTGGCGGGGAAGGTGTTGCAGGTGTGAAGGTTGCTGCTGGGAAAACACGTAATACTCTATGGTAAATTACAGTGAGCCAGGCGTCCATGTGCCCTATAGTCCGTAGACCCGAACGTTAGAACTGAGCACGGCAGCGAGGGAGAGTGAGCGTCGAGAGAAGGAAAAAGTTGGCAGGGAGAAAGGGAAAGGAAAGAAGGGGTAAGACCACTCTAGCTGTCACGACCCTGGCCCTTAATAACAACAATAACAATAACAATAATAATAATAATAATAATAATAATAATAATGATAATAATAATAATAATAATAATAATAATAATAATAATAATAATAATAATAATAATGATGATAATAATAATAATAATAATAAACGGTTTATTAATAGAGTTGCAGTCGGTGGCTGAAAATATACAGACTTACATTTGATTTAGACATAATGATATAATATGCATTGAATACACTTACAGTACATAAATCAGGAGTTGTAAACACTATATATATATATATATATATATATATATATATATATATATATATATATATATATATATATATATATATATATATATATATATATATATATATATAAAACTTAATTATGTTAATATTCAAGAACATTCTGGACTCACTTTCTGAATAAGAGAACCTTGAACCGTGCTGGGCTTTACTCCACGACCTAATAAGACACACACACACACGAGGCCCACATTGTGTTCACACTGATTGACACATTCTCGCCCTCGCTGCTGAGGTCAAACACCCACTTGTTTATCATTACAACACTAATCTACAGTATTTGACGCTGATATTTATAAGAACTATTTATTGAAGCGATTGATTTTTATTAGAACTTTCTACGAGTAAATTGCACAACAAATAATACTCCTATATACTAAAAAAAAAACCGCGACAAAAACTCACTTTCTAACAAAACAGATTTGTCCTCGAGCGTATTTATGCTTCCACGACGTAACAAAGCCCCCCCCCTCTATAATATTTCCCACATTATAAAAGGCCTCCTGCTCACCCTCAACGATCGACACATCCCCCGTCATCTCCGCGGTCAAACACCAACTGTTTACCATTACAACACTTAATGGCTGACGAGACCTTCGCTGTATTCAGTCAGGAATTTACAAGACAAATACCACCAGTCTTTATGAGGGATAGTTTGATGGGGGCTAAGGGGGAGGAAGACTGCTGGGGCTAAGTGGGAGGAAGACTGCTGGAGGGGAGGAAGACTGCTGAGGGGAGGAAGATCAAGCTGGAGGAGGAAGACAGCTGAGGGGTAGGGAAGACTGCTGGAGGGGAGGAAGACTGCTGGAGGGGAGGAAGACTCGAGTGGGGGGAGAAGACTGTTGGAGGGGGAGGAAGACTGCTGGGGAGGAAGACTGCTGGAGGGGTAGGGAAGACTGCTGGAGGGGAAGAAGATCAAGTTGGAGGGGGAGGAAGACTGCTGGAGGGGAGGAAGACTGCTGGAGGGGGAGGAAGACTGTTGGAGGGGCAGGAAGACTGTTGGAGGGGGGAAGCAAGACCTGCTGGAGGGGAGGAAGACAGCTGAGGGGGAGGAAGACTGCTGAGGGAGGAAGACTGCTGGAGGGAGGAAGACTGCTGGAGGGGGAGGAAGACTGCTGGAGGGGGAAGAAGACTGCTGGAGGGGGGAGGAAGACTGCTGGGAGGGGTAGGAAGACTGCTGGAGGGGGAAGACTGCTGGAGGAGGAAGACTGCCGGGAGGGGGAGGAAGACAGCTGGAGGGGGAGGAAGACTGGTGGGCTGAGGAGGAAGACTGTGGGGCCAAGGGGAGGAAGACTGGTGGGGCTAAGGGGGAGAGTTACGTTATAGGGATGAGGGGATGTTTGGCTATCCAAAATAGATGGAGATCATCTGTGTGTATCAGGGAGAAGGGGGGGGAGGGGGTAAGGGGGTTGTGTGTAAGGGTTTAAGGGAGAATGAGTGTATGTATATGAGTGTATACAGGGGTGGATGGATGTGTGTGTTTGTTACAGTTTGTGTACCTTGGATTTGTCTGCCTGTGTGTTTGTGTGCGTTTAATGAAGTCTGGATGGTTGTGTGGGTGAATGTGTTTGTGTAGACGTGGTTAAGTTGATGTGTATGTGTTAAAATGTATGATATGTTGGATTCATCTGTGCTTGCGTGTGTGCTTCTCTCGGTCTCTCCGTATTAAATGTGGTTGCAGCTCCCACACTGTTGACTGCTTTAAAATTTAGGTATGTGTACTACAACAGCTTCTACCTTGTGATCAGTGACGGTGTTGGGAGATCAAGGGATGCTTAAGTGCTGGTCAGTTTTTAAGTATAATACAGAATATGAAATAGGTATCACAAGAAATTATGTTATTATTATTATTTAGTAAACATTCTATTGGGTAGAAGACGTAATCAGTATCTGTAAGGAAAAATGAATAGGAACTCCATTAAGCAAGAAGGGGGTGTGTGTGTGAGTCGAATGAAAGGAAATAGGGTAGAAGGAAGGGGAAGGAGGCGTATAAAAAAAGGCTGGAGCATTACTGTACAAAGGGAGGGAAGGTGAGGGTTATTGTGAGAGTGTAATGAAAATTCATGGTTTAGAAAGTGCACAGATGAACAAACACAAAGAGGATGGGAAGACGTGAGAGAGGGAGAGAGGACGGGTGGCAAGAGAAGGGTTAAGTAAATCTGGAGATGAGATGAGAATTACTGATCAGGTCTCACTCTGGGTATTAAAATGCCTTGAATGATTTAGAACAAGAGAGAGGAACAATAATAAATATACAATCTAAGTTGAATGAGTGGATGTTGTGGGCCACCTGATGGTTCACCCCCCTACAGCTTATTTCACCTGAAGATAAACCATCCTAATGCTAACCTAACCTAACCTAACCCTCTGGTAACGGTGATGGTGGTGGTTCATCTTCAAGTGATATAATAATAATAATAAAGTTCCACGTTATTATAATATAAATCAGTGGGGCGGATTAGCTATTCATGGCTTGTAGAGCGTTGCAAATGGACGGCTGGTGTACCAATCACACGGTTATTATTCATGAGGGTAGGCAGGTAGGGTGTGGAGTGTACAAGCACCACCTGGCAAGGCAGCTCACACAGTAACCTCTCTGGGTAGTGAGTGACCAGTCAGTGGCGGCGGGCACAGGGGTGAGGAGTGTACGAGGAAATTCTCCCTATGTTACGCGGGATGACTGGCTCAACACCACCTACCGGACATCCTATACCCGGTACATATTAAAAACAGTAATATTTTCCCTTATTCCACCAGCTCATGGTTGCTATACACCTCCTACCCTTTTTTAAACAAGGTAACCAGCCATTGGTTAATATGGGACAATAATTTTACTTCTTTTTAATTTACACGAGTTTTTAAGAAAGTATTTTCGTGGGGTTTAAGTGGTCCGTAACACACAAATGGGTTCATATGTGTTTGTAAGGTAGTAAGCGATCCTTCACTTCAACCTTACTGCTGGATTTGGTTTTCAGTTCACTACACTTGACAATTTCAGTATATAAATAAATGCTCTTCAATTTTTTGGAA
The DNA here is from genome assembly GCF_018991925.1 of Homarus americanus. Taxonomy (NCBI): domain Eukaryota; kingdom Metazoa; phylum Arthropoda; class Malacostraca; order Decapoda; family Nephropidae; genus Homarus; species Homarus americanus. The sequence continues at coordinate 279,097 of NW_024714712.1, forward strand.
GTTATGACAGCAAATTGTATAATATTCACCGTCCCACTTCGATAATATGTTACTGGTATTAACAAGAATATGTAATACCTTATCATCAATACTAGCTCAGCAGAAAGTGTTCCAGCAACAGGTTCAAGAGTAAAAAGACAATGTTTTGTACTTCCCAGGCGGATCGTTCACTAGTGGGCTTACAGGGGCTCGTCATATAAACATTCCACAAATTATTATCCTTGAGATATTTGTTTTAATGTTGTTTTAATTTGATTACATGGTATGTTTACTATAGCGAGTTTCCTTCTGTAGAATGTCAACAAACACAGGGCTCCCACACTGCACAAAACCTGACGAGCCCCTGTAAACACACTAGTGAATGGGACTATACATAAACATTCTCATATTACACAATTATGTACAGAATGCAATAATTCCTGTCATTTAGGATCCGTAAACAAAGGGAAATTACAGAAAACATCGTAACTGGTGGAATTTTCAGGTGAATCCATGAAAGGTCAACACAAAGAACATATCATTATTACCCAGGTATGCGTAAACTGTAATAATTCCTGTACTAAAAGGTTTAAACAAAGATAATTCCGGTAACTATGATAATTAAGGGAGTTAGTAAAGTGGATCGGCAATGGAGAGTTAGAGTGAGTGTGGTGGTGGTGGGTATAAACACCTGCAGGCGAATATGTTTTAAGTCTTATCGACCTCAGCTTCACCTTGAGGGAACCACCGTCCATATTGTTATTCCGGAAGCTGGTCCTGGTGGAGAGGGGGGTGGGGGTGAAAGAGAGATAGATTTGTTTGTGAGAGGGGAAGAGAGGTAGGGAGAGGGGGGGGAGGGTGATGGAGGGAGGAATGAAAGGAGAGGGGTTTGTGAGAGGCAATGGGAGAGAGAAGCTAATGAGATGTGTGGCGAAAATGAAGGAATGGGTAGAGAGAAAGAGAGAGATAGAGAGTTGTTACTTTTAATGACGTTTCTAACCATCTTCAACACTCCGAGCCTCCAGTACGACACGCCACCACCCCCCTCCCCTGCCGCCCCCACGACACACACCTGTTCTCCCCCTCCCTCCCCCTCTCTGCCCTCTCCTCCCCTCTCCCTCCACGGCCTCGTCCCTGCCTCCCTTGACTGTCCTATCACCATGGTTTACACCACCACACGGAGTCCTTCTACCAATACTTACACGTGTTCACCTTCTCCCTCCCCTCCTCCCCCTCCCTCCCCTCCCTCTCCCTCCCTCTCCCTCCCTCCCTCCCTCCCTCTCCCCTCCTCTCCCTCTCTCCCCTCCCTCCCCTCCTCCCTCTCTCCCTCCCTCCCTTCTCCTTCCCTCCTCCCCCTCCCCTTCTCCTCCTCCTCTCCTTCTCCCTCCTCCTCTCCTCCCTCTTCTCTCCCCTCCCCCTCCCCTCTCCCTCCCTCTCCTCCTCTCCCTCCCTTCCCTCCTCCCCCTCTCCTCCTCCTCTCCCTCCCCTTCCCTCCCTCCTCTCCCTCTCCTCCCTCCTTTCCCCTCCCTCTCCTTCCTTTCTCTCCCTCCCTCAGTTCAAGATCACAGCTGATGGTTAATAATTATTTTCTAAACTAATCAAGTGTAATTTGTGACTAGTTATAAGGTCATTTATTATCATCCTTATATTCCTGGATGACTTAAGAGAAGACAGTCATTGATGGCCCTCAGCTGGGTGGGGGTGTGTGGGGGTGGGGTGGGGTGTGTGTGGGGGTGTGTGTGTGTGTGGGTGCGTGTGTGTGTGTGTGTGTGGGGTGTTGGTGGGGGGTGGGGTGTGGGATGTGTGTGTGTGGATGTGTGGGGGTGTGTGTGGATGTGTGTGGGGTGTGTGTGTGTGTGTGTTTAGATAAGTGAATAATGATGAATCAATCCTACATAAAAGGAACATCTTATTCGTTTAATACAATACAGGAGTTCCATGTATAATGTATGCATATATTTTACACATCATTAATACATTCACCTCAGATTATTTTAAATATATTTGTCTCTAGTCGACGTGTTTAACCTTGTGTGTGTGTGTTTAGATAAGTGAATAATGATGAATCAATCCTACATAAAAGGAACATCTTATTCGTTTAATACAATACAGGAGTTCCATGTATAATGTATGCATATATTTTACACATCATTAATACATTCACCTCAGATTATTTTAAATATATTTGTCTCTAGTCGACGTGTTTAACCTTGGGTCCAGGGCGGGAATTATTTATGCCAGGAATGTTTTAAGAAAGGTATGTTATGCTTATTTACCTGTATGTGCCCTGCCTCTTGAGTGCAGCCACCTCCACGGCCTCACAAACACCTCCATGGCCTCACAAACACAGCTCCCTCACTCTGTTTTTTCTTCTTTTACAGGTAAGGAAGAACTCCCCAGGTGTGACGTCACCCTCCCAGCTGATGCGTGACGTCACCCTCCCAGCTGATTCGTGACGTCACCTCGCCAGCTGGTATTAACACTAAGGAACAGTAAGAACTTAATATATCAGGATAATTAAATCTATTAGTATGGTTGACTTCCACCGCGTTATAAGGACCTTCTACTCATGTCATATGTGAGCGCCGGTGTTGGCTGAAAGGCTGGGGTGATAGTGAAGAACGCCAGGCTCTGTTGATTGCTCGCGGGGGCAATGTTTTAATAATAATAATAATAATAATATAACGATTTATTATTATTATTATTATTATTATTATTATTATTATTGTTGTTGTTGTTTTAAAGTTACATCCATACAAGGAGCACAAACAGGTAGGTCGGCAGGTGGTGGGCGCCGTGAGTGGTGGGCGCCGTGAGTGGTGGGCGCCGTGAGTGGTGGGCGCCGTGATTTGTGGGCGCCGTGAGTGTTATTGCTCGTTATATAGATGAAGGGCGGGGAGGGGGGTTACTAAGGACAACCTCGAGGAACAACAAAGGAGAGACATTATCTCCCTGGGGTGAGGTTTCACTATCTCCCCGCCACAATGGTCTTAATCTCTACAACACCCCTCCTCCCCCCCCCACCCCATCATAAGCCGCCATTACAACTGCTACCTCCATCTCCTCCACCCATCATCACAACAATAGAGATGAAGTAAACAAAAGACGGTCAATCAATAACAATAACAGACACAAACAACAGTAGGCAAGTAAACAAAACACAAACAAGACAATAACAACAACAAAAGTAAACAAAAAAACAAAATTAAACAAATAAAAAAACATTATCTAATTTAATAAAACACAAGAATTTAATAATAACAGAACAGACACAAACAACAACAAATAAGACGTAAACAACAAGGATTACCACCACCACAAACACAACAACTGCAACAAAAATAATAACAAATAATAATAATAATAGCAAGAATAATTGGTGATAAAGAAGTGGACACACAGTAATAGGACACACGGTTTGAGGACACGCAGTAAACATAGGAATATTACGGTAATTTTCTTTAGTGTTTTTTTTTATTTATTTTTTATATTTTTTTTTGCTTTTACTTGATTAATGATTTAGTTAATATCTGTTATTGTATTTTTATTATTTATATTGTTATTTTATTTATTTTTATTTTTAATTTTACACACACTTACAGGTAGAGAGAGAGAATTACCTTCCTCTCACTGTAATGACCAGGTAAGGCCCTCACAGCTCTACCTGTTAAAACATCTTGTCAGCTACAATGTTTATTTTATTTATTTATTTATTTATTTTATTTTGTTATTTATTTATTTTGGTTATAATATCTGGTTTTTTATTTTTTATTTGTGGTCCTGATGTGATATGGTGTTAGACGGTGAAAGGGTGGGGAGGGGGGGGAATGGAGGGGGTGGAATGGAGTGGAGGGAATGGAGGAATTGAGGGAGAGTGGGGGTTAGTGGAGGGTGGATGGTGAAGAAGGGATTGAAGGAAGGAGAGAGGAGGGAAGGAGGGTGAGTTGGTCATGGAAAGAAGGGAAGCTGATGAAAGGGGAAGGAATAAAGAAGGAAAGTAAGGGAAAAACATAGTAGGATAGATCTGGGGAAGGGGGAGAGGAATAAGAGAAGGAAAGAGAAGAAGGGGATGGGAATAAGGAGGGAAAAGAAGGAAATAATAGACGAGAAGAGGAAGAGAAGGAGCAAGGAGAAGCCAAGAGAAGATGAGGAGAAGGGGAAGATCTTCGGAGAGTAAGAGGAGATCTGTGGTGGGTGGAGGAGGGGGGGTGGTGGTGGGTAAGAATTAATGAGAATTGGGTGTATCAAGTAAGATAGTCAGGGTTGTGGTGATGGTGTGGTGATGGTGGTGTGTGGTTCATGCCCTAGTGATGGTGTAGTGATGGTGGTGTGTGGTTCATGCCCTAGTGATGGTACTAATGGTGGTGAAGTGATGATAATGATTGATGGTGATAATATAAACACAACTTGTAGACACTGTACCTATGATAAGTGTCTCGTCTGTAGTGTTCCTCTGTAGCGTGAAACACAATACACTATAGGAAGATGTTTATAGTGTTGCTCAGTGTAATTCTCTAATCTATTGTAACATTGAAGGTCGATATTCGTTTGGTTAATTGACAGAATTTCGGAGTTTATTTTTTAGTTGCTGCCTGAGGTATGATTTTTGTATTGGCTAACTGGCTGAGGCAAGTTGTTCCTATCAATTAACTTACCGAATTACAGTTCTCTTTATATGTATTTTAGTTTTTGAGCTCGTACATGATTTAGGCAAAACATGGTTGGCACATACTGCAGGTGGTGTTATAACAACTGAAGACGGAGGTGGTGTGTCGATGTAATGGTAGGTGGTGAGGGGCAACTGTCGACCTTACCATCATATTCTACCTCATTTTGTTCCACTTATTTCTTCATCATAGTAGAGTTGTTCTCTTTTGTCACTTGCTGTGTAGGTTCAATTTTGTAGAAATAAATTGTAATGATGACACAAACACACACACACACACACACACACACACACACACACACGATTGCCTCAGATTTCAATTTAACACAACCTTGCATTTTATCCTTTGTGTGAAGGTAAGTAGTACTAGTGTAATGTTACGAATTAGACCTGATAAAGTACGCGTTTCCTTGACTGGCATTGAGGAAGAGGTGCCCCGCTACCCGTACCATCTGGCGGTGTTTTGTGGGTTCAACGGCACAAAATGCCACTCTTCCCTCCCTCCCTCCCTCCCTCCTTCTCCTACCTCCTCCTACCTACCTACCTTCCTCCCTCCGTCACTACTGCTGTCTCATTCCTTCTATCATCGCTATATCCTCTTCCTTGTTTGTTTATTTTCAAGTGTTCGAATCCCCACATTAAGGTGTTTATAAGACGCTTGAGTGTTTGGATCCCCTGTTATTGTCTTCGGCTGCTGGGATTACTTATAACAAATTGAAATTCTCAGATGCCAGACATATCATGTAACTGCATTTGTCGTTGTCACAGATGCCACCGTCAGTGTAATTCCTGATGATAAATGCCTTGGTATTTTTTTTGTTTTATTGAGAATATTATTTGGGCGTCACCTGCCACCTCCACAGACTGCCAGGTAAAGTGAGACACCTACAAGAGTTCTGGACGTGTACATAATCAGAATGTGTTAACACCTAAATGGCCGCCTCACCACACCATAAGGCAGGATTATACACGTACCTATACCGTGATGTCCGAGGGAGCAGCGGTGTAGGTTGTGTAATCCGGGTTGTGTAACCTATTCTAACCTAACCTAACACTTCTTGGGGGTTCAGGTTAGGTTAATGTTAGAGCGGTAAACAGGGGTGCCTAATCTTCACGTGATCCCAATCTTGTTCTGACTGACTTGTGCCTGAGAGAGAGAGAGAGAGAGAGAGAGAGAGAGAGAGAGAGAACTGAGGCGACTGTGTTTGTAAATATTGTAGACTGGGAATTTCCTGAACTCATTCATAAATCAACTCCTTGTAATTTCACCGGTGTTTTTTTATTCAGGTAGATCCAAAGTAAGACGTGTAATCTGAGGACAGTTAGGTTATCAATGCCTCAGTATGGTATTTCCGCTTGAGCTTGTTGATGCGTTTTTCTGGCTGATGGAATAAAATCATTTCTGTTTTTATTGGTCCGGGTGTAAGTGTGAATGAACAGTTAACTGGTGTCTGTATCCTGTTTGACTTCCTCTCTAGCCGTCCAGTCATAATCATCCATTGAGAAACAAAGGCCTACGAGGTTAGGTTAGGTTAGGTTAGGTCAGGTCAGGTTAGGTTAGGTTAGGTTAGGTTAGGTAAGGTAAACTGCTTGAGAAGATAGTGTTGGTTGATTCGTGCAGCTGCTGGTAGAGAAGACAAACACCTGATGGTTGTTTGGTTGACGTTACTGCACGACACCGCCCTGGTTATGGACTTGTGTTTGGGAACTTATGTGTCATTCACTCGAGATATGTATTAAGGAAGGAATGTAACACTAGGAATATTTTAATACCTCTGTGTGTGTGTGTCGCCATTGGTTCATTTACACCGAACTGGCCTATGTATGTCTCCTGCCTTACCTGTGCACGTGTGCTGCCTCGCCCGTGTGTTCCTGTGTGCACCTCCGTGTCACTCCGTGTACACCTGACCTTGACCACGCGTTCCCTTGTATCTTGTACCTTGAGCAGGTTCACGCACAACTCCTCACCACCACCATCCCTCCTCAGTACCAACACACAGACACACACACACACTCACACACACACACACACACACTCACACACACACACACACACACTCATACACACACACACACACACACACACACTCACTCACTCACTCACTCACACACACCTGGAGTGGCAGCAACTTTGTTCACCTTTATTTTAACATTAGTAACCTCCCGGCCCCACCACTCTTGGACCGTGGCCAGTAGTCAGTTCTGGGAGTGTGCTGAGTGACGGCAGTCTCGCAACACGACACCTCACAGTGGTGTGTGTGTGTGTGGTACCGCCATGATTTTATCTATAAGAATGTTTTGATAATTTTTGATCTCGGTCTTAAGATTTGGCAATCATGAGTTAGTACATACAGTATGTTCAATCATACTTGTTTTTCGTTAAACAATGCTGACTATAAAGGGCATTAGATGCTTGCATACGTAATCACAAAGCCGCCGTCGCCTTGATGTGCGTTTGTTTATCCTTGGTCGTGGGTCGCTTCCTATTACTCCACCATGTGCAAACATTAGCCAGTCTTAACTCACCGTCTTGGCTTCTCTAGTTTGCATTGGTAGGAGGATTTAACCCCAGTGTCGTCAGTGATGAGAATAAATTTTATCTGATCAGATCAATCCTCTCGGCAATATCAGTCATTAGCCAATAAGAAAACGGAGTCAATGCAGCGTGTGATTTCATTGGCTGGTTGGATCTCCACGTGGTGACCAGACACGAGCCCCGGGCTGCAGGCTGTGGGCATGAGGGTTGGTCGGCGGCAGACACTTCCTGAGATGTGAAACCGTTTGTCCACAGTCGCAATATTCTACGAAAACCTTTCACTTATTGAGAACCATAGAAGTACTCCAGAAAAATACACAAGGAAATTAAAAAAAAATAACATACGTCATCTCGAAGTTCGGTAAACGTTTTGAAATTCTTCCCGGGAACCATACTTACTGTGCATAGAAATCTCTGATGATATATTAAAAAAATTGACTATCGGTTTAGTCAATTGCAAGAACAGTCATGGGGGTGTACGACGCCATTTACGATGACCTTCTTGCCCTGATCTTGTTTCAGGAATACCACCCTTTTGAAGCTCTGGAGATATATCAAAGTTTCCATATTTTGAGTACAGCACTAGCCAATAATTCCCACCAAGAAACTTGTTTCGAGACTCCTCCAAAGCTTCGAAAAGTGCAGAATTCCATGTGTTAAAGGCGATATTGCTGAAAAAAGACCAGGGCAAGAAGGTCATCGTAAATGGCGTCGTACACCCCATAACCGTTCTTGCAGTGTAGTTGTTGAGGTGGGCAATGCGTGGCAGAGCGGTCTCCCCCGTCACGGTGAATGGAGTGACCCAGGTAAGAGGGGGATACTGGAGCAGTGTGCAGCGTCGACGACCTGTGTGGTGTGCGCCCTCTACCGCTGCTTGAGCTCTCTTGCTTCCTCTGCTGCTTCTACTTTCGTTACCACAGCTGCGCGCGTGCTGTTCTTCCTCGCATTACCTTACTACTTCTGATTGCATTATTCCTGCTAACCTATCCATTGCTTGTAATGCCCCTGCCACCATTGTAGTGTCACCAATATCACCATTGGTTGCACTGTGTTGGTTCTTCCATCATTGCAACTTGTTCCTTTTTGTCATCATTGCGCAATATCATGACTACCACTGTCTTCCAAGAATGTTATTTTGTTAATGCTGAGTGTGGGTTTTACGTGTGTGTGTGTGTGTGTTTAATAATATTACCTCCACTAAAAACGTAATTGAACCACTTACGGACTTAACGCATTAGACAGTATAACCACAGTGTCTCTGCCTGGAGGGACGTACACGGAGTAGCTCCTACGGACAGTGTTGAGGCGAGTGTAGTGGGTGGGACAGTTCAGCACCTGTACCTGTCACTACCAGACTGTGTTGTGTCACCTGTCGAGATCAGGCACCCCAGCTTATTTTACGGGAGCATTGGGCACCTGAGCTTATTTTACGGGAGCATTAGGCACCCCAGCTTATTTGTCCTGAATCTACCCGAAACTCACTTAACTCCTTCCAGGTAACATTAGGGTGACTAGTATCTAGGTGAAATAAGCTGTTGTCTAAGCTTCTCGTAAAATAAGGTGCTGTCTAATTCTCACGTAATTAAGCTGCGGTGCCTAATCCTCACGTAAATAAGCTGCGGTCTCTGATCCTCACGTACATAAGCTGCGGTCCCTAATCCTCACGTAAATAAGCTGCGGTCCCTAATCCTCACGTAAATCAGCTGCGGTCCGTAATCAGTAGGTAATCTGTGTGAACTATTTGAACTGGTGCCTTGTAAGAGGTTAGGTTAGTGACTAGGAGGAGGATATCACTTGACCAGTCACCGTACTAACAACGTCCTGTGCTAGTTGTACGCGTGACCTGCCATGCTCTCTGTCGTCTGTCCAGAGTGTTGTCTGTCCACGCTGAATGTTGCTTCAATAATCCTGTCAACTCTTTCTTGCCGAGTATTTTATCAACTTTTCCTTCCCTGGTGTGTAGAATAATGAGGTAACTCCTTGGTCTGTGTGTGTGTGTGTGAAGTGCTGCATTCGTCAACAGGTCTCGTGTTGGTTCAAGCTGTAAACCACTTGGTCGTTTACTGATATAACCAGATAGAAGGACGTGTATACAAGGCGTGGTTGGGTGTAGTGTATCAGTTCATTTGTATTGAAACGCTTGTTGTTTGCTCACACACCCAGTTAAGCGAGCATGGTGGAGAGTGAACAAGGAGTGTTATCCAATAATTCATTCACATCTCTCTTCCCTCTTCTCTACCCTTGACTGGCCCTACCTCAAGTATACACGCCCTGTTATGACTCCTTATACACCCTGGTACACCTTTATAAACACTGGTACAACATTCGCTTTGTACACACACACCTCTCAAAGGAGAAGAAATGAATGAAACCTGGAATAAGTGAAGAGGAAATAAAGAGAAAAGAACATTATACGAAACAGGAAATTAACGAAACAACGATAAACGGGGAAAAAAATGCCATAACCAGCACGGGGGAAACCTTGAAATAATCTAGATATTTTGAGACAAATATATAACGGAAATATGGGAAACTAGAGGATTGTTGTAGTAGACAGATACATGAATATTAGGGGAACGGGAACAAAGTCGCAGGGAAAAAAGTTACAGCAAAAAGTCAAAATTTTGGTTTGGAAAAAAGTCACAGGGAAATAAGTCCCATTTTATTTGAATGTCATTAACAATTAAAGTAAGAAGTTAGGTTAGGTTCTGTGAATTTTTTTACTTTTTTCCTGTGAATTTTTTCCTGTGATTTCTTTCCTGTAAATTTTTCCCTTCGACTTCGTGATTTTTTCCCTATGACTTTAGACTTTTTCCCTATAATTTTTTTAAAAGCCAAATTTATGACTTTTCCCTGTGACATTTTTCTTGGGTTTAAAGATTAGTATTACTTGTTGAAACTGTGTATGAAACAGGAAGTGTCGGGGGGGTTGATATGTGAAAGTTATTGGTATTAATGTATTGTGTAATTCACCTATTTTTGGGGGGGAAGGAGAGGAGACGGGTGTGTTGTCATTCCTGCGTCTGCGACTCCCTCTGCGTCTTCGTCAGCGTCTGTGTCTGCTTTAGTATTTTCGTTTGCTTCAGCGTCTCATTTTAGCGTCTGCGTTTCTCTGCATCTGTGTCTCCTTCAGCGTCTGTGTCTGCTTCAGTGTTTGCGTTTGCTTCATCGTCTGCGTCTGTCTGCGTTTGCGTCTCTCTGCGTCTGCGTTTCTCTCCGTCACCGTCTAACTCGCCTCTTCACTTTAGCCATTGTTTTAGAGCTACTTGTCTTTATCCCTGCCTTAAAAATAATGCTTAATAATATATATCTTCACTACCAACAGATATATTTAATAACTAACAATATCCTGTAGACGATACGACAAATAAAATAACTCGGCTGTTAACTTCTCAGGGTTAAAATTATCCCGCCTGCAGTTTTTAACATATTTAGCGCATGAATTATTTCTTAAAATGTTAATGGTTTAAACCTCAGTTAAAAATATCTCTGTTATTCTTCTCCTTCATTTATAGTTCTGTTAATTTCCTCTTCCTTTTATCTCTCGGCTTTGTTAATAAATATCTTAGAGCATTGTAAACGTGTCCAATTGTCCCTCACTGTTGTTATTATTATTATTGATGGTAGTGATGGTAGTAGTAGTGTTGTTATTATTGTTATTATTATTATTATTTTCCTCTTCCTTGCTTCACGTGTTCGCTGTTAACCACATTCTATTAACAATAAAATCATCTCTTTCAATTATAGATATTTTTTATTCTTCTCGGATTTGTTCTTCTTTTTCTTTTTTCTTCCTCCATCATTCTCATCATTATCATTATTTGTTGTTATTATTCAGTTGTCATCCTTCCTGAACTGAAAAAAATTGGTTTTATATAATTTTTTTTTTTTACTTACATCAATTAGGTTTGTGATTGCTAACTCCGGGTGTCTGGTTGACTCACTCACATTTTTACGGCGAGAATTTTTTAGTCTAGTTGATAACTTGTTCTTTGGTCATCCTTCTTCGTGGTCTCTCCAAGTATTTTCGGGGTGGTCTCGTAGTCTCTTCATCTCTTCTCGTGTTCTCGCCTGGTGTTCTCGTGTTCTCTTTGTGGTTTCTTTTCTCGTCAGGTGGTCTCGTGGCCTTATCAGATGTTCTCCGGATAGGATTTCATAGCTATATCTGATAAGACTACAACATACAATAATAATAATAATAATAATAATAATAATAATAATAATAATAATAATACCTAAGATTTAATTAATTTCTGGGTAAACATTCATACTCGCATGACATTTCCAAACTAGACTTAAAGTTAACATGGCGCTATACAATATAATGAAACCGCTATATTCTTTACATACTTACCTTTAAAAGTACCTTAAGGGGTTGACTTTCACTGCTCTTAAAATCTGGGGGACTTTAAAGATTTGCCCTGAACTGCCGACGTGGTAACCTGAATTAGCACCCAGCGACTAGTGAACTTTTGTGAGTATTTGCGGTCGTTAAGGATGTCAGTATTGGATGGAGCTGAGGCGATGAGTCTGTGGATAAAACAATAAATGGTACAATAATGATACACACACACACACACACACACACACACACACAGCCTTCTGGCTGCCAAGCTCTTTCAATAAACCGTTAATTATTATTATTATTATTACACACACACACACACACACCATAAAAAAAACATTTCAGGTGATGTATAGAGACACAAGTGAAGCTCACATCAACAAGACGATGTGCCAGGTGATGAAGGATGAGGCGAAGGATGCCGGCGGCGCTGTAGGAGCAAGTGTCCTTTTTTTTTTTCTTCAGCGGGCTGGGAAAAAATCTTACTTCAGGCAGTTACACGAGAACCGCTGACATGAGAGAGACAGGATAATTCTTTAAAGGAAAATGCTTCATCAATTTTTTTTAGCAAAGACGAGCATTTTGGCTGAATACACAGACAAAGGCATCACCACTCATGGGCAATCAGAGGCATCAACCGACCGCTGCAGGCATATGCACGCTTGCCCCCACACTGCTCTAATGTGGAGGATGGTGGTGGTTGTGGTCGAGGGGGGGTGGGGTGGAGTGCGTTGTCACACTCACGCCACACTCTCGTCTCCCACCATGAAATTAAGAAGCTCAAGGAAGTATGTGAGGGTGTTATCTTGTCGTGATTATATTTTGTCTTGATAATAGTATATACTTGTGAGAGAGACGCCGCCGGCACTTACACTTATCCTCTTGTAATAGAAAATAATTACAGGATACATTAATAACTTTTTCTCTTTTTCATTATTATTTAAAGGACGACAAACTCTTTTTGTCATTTCTTATTTCTGTCTTCTTGTCTTCACAACTGATTTTTGTTCCTTCTTTTTCGGGTTTGATTTTAACTTATTATGTAGTAGACATACACATAGAATTAACCTCTTATAATTGTTTGTATAATTGTTATTGACTGGAGAGTGAAAGTGGGTCCCGTAGGCCCATGATCGACAGTGTGGACAGTGAGTGGATGCAGTACACTGTTGGCACTGTACGCGACCTCTTTCAATTTCCCCATCCATAAAGTTAGGTACCCATTCACAGCTGGGTGGACATGGGGTGACCCAGGCACTCACCAGGAACCCTTGGAGAGGAGACAAACGCTGTATAGATACACTCAAATGCCGCTATCTTATTATAATGATGGGGGGGGGGGGTCAAAGGTCAAACAGTAAGACAAGCTATTTTGATTCCTGGTTCCCTCATGTTTGGGCAATCAAGATAAAATGTGGCACAGGGACACACACACACTGACATCTTCTGTACTGGAAACCAAACAGTCGTGAAATGTGCGCCTTAATATTTAGCATTTGTTAGTACTTAATTTTCTTGTTGGGGTCAGTCACGAAAATTCATTGAATGAGTTGTGTTTATTTTGCCGCGACTTCCAATTTGTGCTAGGATGGACCAAGGAGGTTTAATATTAACTCCTTGGGCTGGACGCTTGTGGCGATCCTTCGTAAATGGTTGTGTTATATGCCGTGTTAGTAGACATTACATAAGAACATAAGAAAATAAGGAGTCTGCAATAGGCCGGTTGGCCTGTGCGTGGCAGCTCCTGTCGAGAGTTTCTACCACTCTCTATCATCCATGAATCTATCTAGCCTCCTTTTAAAACTTTCCAGCGTTCCAGCACTTACTACAAAATTGCTAAGCTTGTTCCACTCGTCCACCACCCTATTTGTAAACCAGTTCCTTCCTATCTCCCTCCTAAACCTAAACTTATCCAACTTAAATCCGTTGCTACGAGTCCTATCCTGCTCGGATATTATAAGAACTTTATCTATATCGCCTTTATTGATTCCTTTCACCCACTTAAATACTTCTATCATATCTCCCCGCACTCTTCGTCTTTCTAGGGATGCAAGTTTAGTTTCTTTAACCTATCTTGGTATGGAAGGTTTCTAAGTCCCGGAATCATTTTCGTCATTCTTCGCTGTACCGACTCCAGTGAATTGATATCCATTCTATAATAAGGGCACCAGAACTGAACCACATAATCGAGGTGCGGCCTGACTAGCGCAAGATATAGTTGCAATACGACCTCTGCACTCTTATTACTTACAATTCTAGATATAAAACCCAATACTCTGTTTGCCTTATTTCGAACATTAACGCACTGTTTTCTAGGCCGTAGGTCCGGGCTTACAAGTACCCCTAGGTCTCTTTCTCAAGTCGACTTCTCTAGGTTGGTGTTGTTAAGGCTGTATACATTGACAGTATTTGTTCTTCCAATATTAAGTACGCTGCACTTGCTGGTGTTGTATTTCATTTGCCATTTTTCTGACCACTCCTGCAGTTTATTTAAATCCTCCTGTAGTGCATTTGCATCCTGCCTGAATTAATCTGCCGCCCTATTTTGGTGTCATCCGCAAACTTGCTTATGTCACTGCTGTTCCCAGTATCTAGATCGTTTATGTAGATTATGAACAAGAGTGGGCCCAGTACTGACCCCTGGGGAACCCCACTGGTTACACGGCCCCACTCAGATTTAACACCATCTACGCTGACCCTCTGTGTTCTATCGATGAGCCATGATTCTATCCAATTTAAAACTTCCCCCTCGATACCATGAGCCTTAACTTTTCTCAGAAGCCTCTGATGCGGTACTCTGTCAGACTCTTTGCTAAAGTCTAAGTAAATAACATCGTAATTTTCATTATTTACTTCCTCGAAGACTTTCCTAAAAACGTCAGCAGATTTGTTAGACAAGATTTTCCCTTTGTAAACCCATGTTGAAAGTCGTAGATTAATTTGCTTTTCTCTAAATGCGATCGGATGCTATTTGTTATAATTGATTCAAGAAATTTCTCCACTACTGACGTCAAACTAATCGGCCGGTAATTTGACGCTGATGCTCTGAATCCCTTTTTGAATATGGGTACTACATTTACCTGTTTCCACGTTTCCACAACTCCAGTAGGGTTGACCTTGGGTGATACAATGGTTGAGCGGTACTGTGTCTGTGTGGGCTCTACAGTGTCAGGTGCACCTCACTCGAGTGGTAGAGTGTAGGAAGTACTGTAGTCTGGAGGTGCAGTGGCCACAGTCAAGGTAATAGCATATCGGCTTGTGCTACAGTAGGTGGGGGGGGGAAGCTGCGTATCGACCTTACTGGTGTCGGTCGGTGATGTACAGTAAATACGCTCAATAGTTCGTCGCTGAACGTTTGGTTGTACTACACTGACGCTAGAGCTTCCATCATACCTCTTGGTGGCGACAGATCTTGGGTCACATTACAGTAAAACGGTAGATCTTGGTTCCCAGCGTAGTGCAGTGGTAGTGGGTGTGGAGCAATGGTGAGTCTAGGTGTGGATGGTACAGCTCAGACCAGTGGTGAAAGCCTTGGTCAGGACAGAGGAAATTGTGAGTCTCGAGTTGGGTATTTGTGGCGTCCCGTTACGGCCGTTGCCCCTCCTGCCTGGTGGTGGCTCGGCAGGCACCCACCCACCCACCCGCTGCCTCTGTGTGTGTGTCCCTGTGGGGTGGTTAGCTGGCGGTGTCCCTGTGTGGTTGCACTGTTGTGGTTTGTGGAGGAGAATGTCTTTGTCCTGTCGAAATGGTTCTCCTAAATTTTGTTTGACTTATTATCTGTCGCTTATTTCTTTACGTATGCTGTGTATATCTCTCTCTTCCTCTACCTCTCTCCTTCCTTCCCTTCCTCCACTACCCATCACTTCTCCCCCAAGTCTATACCGCGAATAGGGACCATCGCATCATAGAGTTGTGAGTTTAACACCCCCAGAGAGGACACACGCGACCTAGGTTCCTCCTCTACACCCCGAGTTAATTTTTCTGTGCTGAGGTGCAAGAGTGACTGGAGTCTTTCCTGCCTGCCTTCTTGCTTGCGTGCTAACTCGTCTGCTTATCTGCCTGCCCGACCTCCTGCCATCCTGCCTGACCTCCTGCCAACAGGCCTGACTTCCTGCCAACCTGCCTGCGTACTCCTGCCTAGCTTCCCCTCTGCCCTCGTGGCTATTGGTTGTGTTTTCGTTGCTGAAATTTTAGCTTGACATTTTCCTTGCCTTAAAGCTAACTACTTTCCTTTATTCTTGACAGTGAACTACTTTCCTGTAATCTTGATAGTGAACTACTTTCCTATATTCTTGATAGTGAACTACTTTCCCTTATTCTTGATAGTGAACTACTTTCCTATATTCTTGATAGTGAACTACTTTCCCTTATTCTTGATCGTTAACTACTTTCCTTTATTCTTGATAGTTAACTACTTTCCCTTATTCTTGATAGTGAACTACTTTCCTATATTCTTGATAGTGAACTACTTTCCCTTATTCTTGATAGTGAACTACTTTCCTTTATTCTTGATCGTTAACTACTTTCCTGTATTCTTGATAGTGAACTACTTTCCTATATTCTTGATAGTGAACTACTTTCCCTTATTCTTGATCGTTAACTACTTTCCTTTATTCTTGATAGTGAACTACTTTCCCTTATTCTTGATAGTGAACTACTTTCCTTTATTCTTGATCGTTAACTACTTTCCCTTATTCTTGATAGTGAACTACTTCCCTTATTCTTGATAGTGAACTACTTTCCTATATTCTTGATAGTGAACTACTTTCCCTTATTCTTGATAGTGAACTACTTCCCTTATTCTTGATAGTGAACTACTTTCCTATATTCTTGATAGTGAACTACTTCCCTTATTCTTGATCGTTAACTACTTTCCTATATTCTTGATAGTGAACTACTTTCCCTTATTCTTGATCGTTAACTACTTTCCTTTATTCTTGATAGTTAACTACTATCCTTTATTCTTGATCGTTAACTACTTTCCTTTATTCTTGATAGTGAACTCGCCTGTTCGATTGCTGCTTCCTTGTTTGCTTGTCTCGCCTCTGAACCTACTTTCATTATCACATTTTTTCAGCGCACCTATCTGTTACCTGTCACCTGCCTGCATGTGTGCCTGCCTGATCGATTTTCAGCCGCTGGGTCATCCGGGAGGAGGTTCGTGACCCCGAGTCGGACGTGATGCCGCACGGTGTGACAGTGTTGAGGGGGACGATGATCAGGGTGGTAATGGCGGACCTGCGGGGGACACCACCAACCAATTAACAACGAGGAACCTGGTTCTCTTCACGCCAAAAGTAATGGTTAGGTGGGGGAAGGGCAGGGGGCGAGGTCTGGACCCTCACTAGTTTGTCCGTCATCGGTTCTGGAGGACTTCCTTCTATCTTGTGAGGTCATGACACTGTACCTGAGGTGGTCAGGTGTTGTTCACTAAGTTGAACCTTTGCACATTACTGTACCATGTTTAGGTAAATGGTCCTGTTCTCGCACAGTGAACCCCTACAAGAACCTGTACAGATTGTTGGTTCCCGACACACACACACACACACACACACACCAGCTGCCTCTGGATCAGATATAAGAAATATACTTTCTACAAATAGTAACCGTCTTAAGCAACTCCTTGGAGTTTAGACAAACACATTACCTCGCCCACACCATAACGCATTCTTTTAACACAGGCAACATGTCTTTGCAGTGTTACTATCAACCCACTTAAGGAGGTGAGAGAGAGAGAGAGAGAGAGAGAGAGAGAGAGGTAATAAATGCACAATACGAGGTAACACGGAAGACAAGTGTCAGCGCCGTTTCCTCGAAAACCTACAAAGTGTATTGATAGATGTGTTAATGAGTGTACTAATAGAGACAGATGTGGGCTTTCTATTGAGGTAACGAGCGAGACCCTGAAGCATCTCCTTGACGACCCACCACCGCCTGGCCCTCATGGTCTACCCACACCACTTCCGGACACACACAGTGGAGGACAGCTTACACATCGTAAATTCATTGTCGTTTAGTAGTAGATTTGCTGACACGAGCAGTCAACAGCGCTGGCCTTCCTCCCACCTCATCCCGTATCACAGGTTTGTGGAAGTTACACCGGGCTGATGTTCGCCCGCCCCATGCCAGCATTAGTGCTCTTGTGTGGTGCTTCCGTTTTCTCCTGACAGACCTCTTGGTATTAGTGGAAATTATGTATTTTACACACAAGGTAATTATTGAATATGTAGTAAATAATTATGCTGTCAAATAATTATCCTCCCCTCCCCCTGCCTCCCCCTCCCCCTCCCCTCCCCTCCCCCAGCCCTCCCCCAGCCCTCCCCTGGGTACTGGCCAGGGTTAACATGTACGTGTGTGTGAATACTTGATGTTGATATCCGGAGTTACTTCGTCAACTCTCGAATTTCATGATGGAAAATGATGATGCCTCACTCTCGTCCGTTTCTTACCCCTTCTCCCTGACAGTGGGTGACAGGGAGGGAGGGAGGGAGCCAAACCACAATGGCAGGCGTTACAATGACCCGTGTGTATAGAACGACTGTGGCGTTTTTGCACGTGGTTGGACGTAAATCCGTGGAATGAAAGGGGGGAGGGGAGGGGTGAAAGGGATGGACGAGGAGAGGGAGGAGGGGGGGTTAAGGGGAGGAAAGGTGGTCATGGAGGAAAGACGTAAAGGGAGGGAGAGTTAACAAGGGGGGGAAGGTTGTTTTTTTCCCCCACTCCTCAACTGTGGATGGGAACCAACATACTCATCTCCGGGTCCAGTCTTTACACAATACCAGCGCCATTTTTGTATTTTATATTGTTTGATCTCATCTGTGTGTCGTTGCTTCAGAGAGTCGATCATTATTTTTTTTTTCTCACATGGTTATGGAGTGAGAAATTTGTCCCTAGTTTTAAGAAAATTTAAGCTTTTGATACTGTTGTCGTGATGGAGGGAAGGAGGGAGGGAGAGGGAAGGAAGGAAGGAGAGAGGGAGGGAGGGAGAGGGAAGGAAGGAAGGAGAGAGGGAGGGAGGGAGAGGGAAGGAGAGAGGTGAGAAGTTGATGGATTGCTGTATTGAGCGAGTTAACGGGAACCTGAATTGAGGAACTGGACGAGACCTGTTGTGTTTACTCTGTTTTGTTTACGCCTTGTTTTGTTTACTCCTTGTTTTGTTTACTCCTTGTTTTGTTTACTCCTTGTTTTGTTTACGCCTTGTTTTGTTTCCATCTTCATTGTTGCGTTTTTTTTTCGTTTTTATTTGTTGTTGTTGCCAAGACAGTATTACTCTTCCTGTTTTTGTTACGTGTTTTTGTTATTCTTTATATTTTTGTTAGGGCCTCATCTTCTCTATCTCCTTGTTTTATTTGTTTGTTGTACTGTTTATCCTGTGTTTGTTTCCATGTTTGTTGTCGTGTTTGGTCCTGTGTTTGTTGTCGTGTTTGGCCCTGTGTTTGTTGTCGTGTTTGGCCCTGTGTTTGTTGTCGTGTTTGGCCCTGTGTTTGTGTCGTGTTTGGCCCTGTGTTTGTGTCGTGTTTGGCCCTGTGTTTGTTGTCGTGTTTGGCCCTGTGTTTGTTGTCGTGTTTGGCTTGTGTTTGTTGTCGTCGTGGCCCCTGTGTTTGTTGTCGTGTTTGGCCCTGTGTTTGTTGTCGTGTTTGGCGTTTGTTGTCGTGTTGGCCCTGTGTTTGTTGTCGTGTTTGGCCCTGTGTTTGTTGTCGTGTTTGGCCCTGTGTTTGTTGTGTTTGGCCCTGTGTTTGTTGTCGTGTTTGGCCCTGTGTTTGTTGTCGTGTTTGTCCTATAAGTAACAAACAGTATATCTCTGGCACTCTTATACTGTAGCTGAGAGATTCATGCGAGTACTATCAACATTATTATTAACTATCCATAAAGTTACTTAGAATTTATGTTATCTGTCTGTACGTGGCTCTGTCCTCCCCTGTTGTGCTCTGTTAGTACGTGTATGTATCATCATCATCATCATCATCATCATCATCATCATCATCATCATCACAGGAGGAGCCTCGACCACTGGTGTGAGGGTTTTGGTATCCCCTCATGTTGTGTTGCTATCAGTGTCTCATCTTGTTAGTCGAGTCCTCCTCTGGCGGCGGGTGTGACCTCGGTGAGTCTGTCTTGCTTATGCTGGGCGTGGTCACGATCATGCGGGCGTGGTAGTTTTCATGGGCGTGTGTGTGTGTGTTAACATGGGAGGACTTGGAGACATAGCGCTGACATGGTGCTGTTAAGGCACAGGTGTGTGAGTGTGTGTGTTGTGTGGGCGTAGCGTGGGCTTACTGCTGCAGGTGTAGCGTGGGCGTGGCGGTGGCGCAGCAAGACCTCGGGGATAGTGTGTGTGTGTGTGGTGTGGGCGTAGCGTGGGCTTACTGCTGCAGGTGTAGTGTGGGCGTGGCGGTGGTGCAGCAAGACCTCGGGCGTAGTGTGTGTGTGTATATTTATTTAATTTAATAACTTTATTGACAAGGTTGGAGTGCAATTTTCCTTAACGTGATTAGTGTGTGTGTGTGTGTGTGTGTGTGTGTGTGTGTGTGTGTGTGTGTGTGTGTGATGTGGTGTGTGTGTGTGTGTGTGTGTGTGTGTGTGTGTGGCGCCGACCTCCGGCCAGGACAGAGACTTGACCCCGCCGTGAAGGAAAAAAGTTGTGCTCTGAGCAATACAACACAACACCGACGCTGTTGTGGACACAGGCAGTGGTGTAATTATCCCGCGCCTTAACTAGTGGTGCTGCCTGTTTGATTGTCGGGAGAGAGAGAGAGAGAGAGAGAGAGAGAGAGAGAGAGAGGTTGGAAATGACTTGGAAGAAGGGGGTGAGAGAAGAGACAAGAAGAAGGTATAGAAGAGAAGGGTCATACGAAGTGAGGAGATGGAAGAAATAGGGATAGGAAGGGAGGGATGATATAGGGGGAGGTAGAGAGGAGAGGCAAGGAAGAAGAGGAGGGAGGAACTAACAGGGAGAGAAGAGTTTGGAGAGGAGCCGCGGTTAGGTTGAGGAAAGTGAGGGAGGAGGGAGGTGGGAGGCTTGTGAGGAGGAGGAGGTGGGGGTGTAGAGGAGGGAGGGGTGTGGTGGGGTGAGAGAGAGAGAGAGAGAGAGAGAGAGAGAGAGAGAGAGAGAGAGAGAGAGAGAGAATTGACAGGAGAAAAGTGGATAAAATGTAAGTAAATATAACGTAGACAGTTGAGTAGGAACGGACTGTATTAAAGTAGACAGTAAATAATTCAGCCAAACTTAGATAAGATTGACAGAATTGACGGGAGAAGAGATAATTGTCAGGAGGAGGAATAAATGATAAAGGAGGAGAGAAAATGAGAGAAATGAGGTAGAAGAATAAAGGAAGGGTAAAAATAACAGAAAACACAAGAAAGAAATGTGTGAAAGAATAAATTTAAAGGAAGGAAGGAAATGGGGGAATGAAGGAAGGAATTGGAGACAGAACGAGATTAAAACTTGAGATGGGTGACGCGTGACCCAGGTGAGGTCAAGCGCTACACGGGACAACGTTTAAGAGTAATTATCAATCACACCTCGGGATTCCAAAGGCTTAAACTCTATTTTTGTTTTCTCTTAATTGGTGATATGAAGAATTTTTTTCATATAAACTGACCTGAATAACGTTGAGTGTGCGCTGAGACTATCGTAACTTCTTTGGGGTGTTGATTTAGCCTCTTACAGCTGCTACTTTATTGTGCACCCCACACTCATCCTGTGAGCGGTAGCGCAAAAGGATTACAGAGTACAGTTTACAACGGGTCATAATAATTAACCCCCGTTGTTAGGATATTATGGCACTGAATGTTACACAGTATTTCAATTACAATATTTGTTTAGTTCTATACATAAAGGGTAACTTATTCACAAATGTGTGAGTACAGGCGTGTGAGGCAGTATGTCTGGCCTCACACTTTGTTATTCACATTTACGTGAGAGTGCTTTGGGGTGTCTGGGGCCCTAAGGGAGTCTGGGGTCCTAAGGGAGTCTGGGGTCCTAAGGGAGTCTGGGGCCCTAAGGGAGTCTGGGGCCCTAAGGGAGTCTGGGGCCCTAAGGGAGTCTGGGGCCCTAAGGGAGTCTGGGGCCCTAGGGGAGTGTGGGGGCCCTAAGGGAGTCTGGGGCCCTAAGTGAGTCTGGGGCCGTAGGGGAGTCTGGGGCCGTAGGGGAGTCTGGGGCCCTAAGGGAGTCTGGGGCCCTAGGGGAGTGTGGGGCCCTTGGATTTAAATGTCTATTCGTCCTTCGTGAATCTCAGGGACCCAGGGGTGCAGAGTAAGACTTAGGGCTCCCTTACGTATTTACTATGAGTAATATTAAGCCATAGGTGAGGCGGCTGAGTGGATATGTGTGCTCGCCTCCTGTACAAAGGGTCACTGGTTCGATCCTGGGGCACTAGTTGCAGCCAGGTGTAAATGGGAGGCTAACTTTGTGCCGACAGTGTTCGAGGCGCCACTTTAATTTTTAACACTGAACATAGTGCCCACTTACTCAAGTATGGTGACACACGCTATGACCGCCCCCCTCCTGTCTTGACCTTTATTAATCACTACCCTGTGTTGACCTCATTTGACCTTCTTCCTCCCATTGTTGGTGTACCGTTTTGAGCTTACAGGACTACTTTCATCTCGTACCCCAGCAAGTGGTGGCGGCAACCTCTTTGATGTTATGTTAAAGAGTTGAACGTAAGTGTGACATTTATGAAACCGTTGTGGAGTAACATTAATCATGGTCATAGATAATTTTCACGCTTTGGTGTATTCATTCAACAGTTAGTAGGATGTTGAGACAATTTCAGAACGTCCCTCGGCGAAATGTTTATGTTGGGTGTAACTCCTGGGCTTCCTACTTCATAATAGTGGCCGACTCCTCACCTCTAGTCTTTGAAAATCTGGACCCGGCTGTAGTAGTGAACATAACACCGGTCATTAATCTGGACCCGGCTGTAGTAGTGAACATAACACCGGTCATTACAGTAACAGTGACCAGTGTAAACACGAAACATCATAATTCATTAATGAAAAAAGAAAATATTAATTTGTCTCAGTTAACAAATGTCACGATATTCGTACCCAAATTATATATTTATTAATAGCATTATTGCTTTTATTATTTTAATACGCGACGTTATTTGCTCAGCCGCGAATAATACGGGATTACATATTCATTTAATTCCAGTGTTGGTAAATGGTTCTCTCGTCAACAAGTCATAACTGTAGTATTAATGATTATAATATTTTTTATGGCCGGCAGAATCATTATGTATAATAAGTTGGTCCAGCGAGTGATCATTGTTTTGGCCGCGATACTTGTGACGACTCGCGTGGGGTACGAGGCATTACACACTACTGCAGCTCCTCCCTTACGCAGTCAGTCTGTTGTTGTACTGTGAAAGGTTGATATATTCTTACAGGGAAACTAGTATAACCTGGAATATAATATAGGTTATATAACTTACGGTATTATAATATATATTTACACAATCTAAGTTTGAGAGTTGAATTACCTCAAGTCAGTAAACTGGTGTATTGTTGTGGTGTTCCAGCGAGTGATACATTCTTGGTGGTGTGGCTGCTGGTGGTCATCACATAAGGAGGGAGATATTCACCTGCAATGAAGCCTCCCTAGATTATGTGTGTCAAGGGATGAAGGTTTATTGTGCCGGTAATTGATGTATGTGTGTGTACCTGCGTATACTTACACCCACATCCCTACACACACACACACACACACACACACACACGTACACTTATAGCCACCACACACGCACACACATCATCACCAAGTGTAGGCCTAGATAAGCCCACACGCACAAATATAATTAGATGAATACCCTTATATGAGTAGGGTAAAATAAGGAAGGCTGGAGTGTGGAAGTGACCATGGGACCAACACAAATATAATGACAGACAATCTCTACAGGAGGCGACGGTTTAGGAGGAAGGATGGGATGGTGTGTGACTAACCCTCGGACAGAGAAAGACAGAAAGACAGATCACCAGACAGACACACAGTAGCACAAGAGGGACTCACCTTCAGACAGACATAGATACAAACCAAACTAGAAATGACGGGAGTTAATAAGGAAACTGAGAGAGCTATAACTGTGACTGACTCTCGCTTGACTAACACACAGACACCTCGAGAAGTAAGTGGAGTCAGCAGGAGGAAGGCTGAGTGACCCCTGGTGACCAACAAGGGACCGCCTGGGAACTTTTTCTCTCGCCATTGTCTTTCACAACACCTCAATCTTGGACCGCTACCTCCCCACGCTCCTAAATGGCTAGGGGGGAAGAGGGAGGGGGGTGGATAGGAGAAGAGGAGTGGAGGGAAATGGAGAAGGTGGGAAAGGGGGAAGCGGAAGAGGAGAGTAGAAGAGGAGGAATTGAGGGAGGAAAGAGAGGAGGAAGTGGGAGGAGAAGAGATGGGGAATAGGTCGAAGGAAGGGATGAAGTGTATGGGAAGGCGAGATGGGGATGAGAAAGAGGAGTAAGGGAGAGAAAAGGGAGCAGAAAGATGTAAGCGAAGAATAAGGAAGTAAAGAGAAACGAAAAAATAAAGAAAGAAGTAGAGAGAAGTGAAGGAAATTAAAGAAAAAAGAAAAGAAAACCAAAGTATGTGAAGAAGGAATTCAAGACAAGTAAAGAAATTGAAAGATAAATGTGGCGTGGAAAGAAATAAAAGGAAATTGAAATATTGAAGTGAAAAAAAAAAACTTGTCTTCAACAGCACTTCCCCACCAATGACAGAAATACAATCATTGCTCAGAAGGCTTCACAAACACCTGCCACACCTGCCACACATGTCACACCTGCCACGCTTGTCACACCTATCACACTTGTCACACCTGGTCACAGCGAGAGTTCCTTCACCTGTTCCTCTATACGAGTAAAGTAATTATAGTAATGTTGGATCAAAAGCTTAAGATTATTACATGTTTCTCGAGTAAATTTCTGGGTACAAATAAAATCTTGTATAATTTACGTGTCGTGCAAGGAGACACAAGGGTCGATTTGGTGTGTGTGTGTGTGTGTGTGTGTGTGTGTGTGTGTGTGTGTGTGTGTGTGTGAAAGTCTTATTTGTGTTTTTGTCTGTTTGTTTCGTTTATCCTGTCTGTGCTTGTCTGTCTGTCTGTCTGTCTGTGTCTGTCTGTCTGTCTTTATGTATATATAAGACCACATGTTTTTACTCTTCTGCATTACTAAGAACTAGATTATTATTATTATTATTATTATTATTATTATTATTATTATTATTATTATTATTATTATTATTATTATTATTATTATTATTATTATTAAGCCTTAGATATTCATTAGAAAGAGAAGGATTAGTTTCACACGATACGGAGTCAGGTCTGCCCCACCCACCCGTCAAACACATTATCTTACGTGTGAGAAACATATTTTTACCTGTCATGAGTATAATGTGAGGTGTCGGGGACGATATATAACGTGTATGGTGATTGGCCCCCAACACGGGACACCACAGCGACCAATAATGTTTGTACCCTGTGTCTCTTACTATAGTACCCCTTGTGTCTCTTACTACAGTACCCCCTGTGTCTCTTACTACAGTACCCCCTGTGTCTCTTACTACAGTACCTCCTGTGTCTCTTACTACAGTACCTACTATAGCCCCCCTGTATTTACCGTTAAGGACTTCCTTCCTTATAGATTCTAGTTGGCTTTAGTGTTCATAGGTTCCATACTATTAAGTTCCAATCCCAATAGGTCCCGGTTCTTATAGGCACTAGTCCTACGCTTCAGTCCTCTTAGAGTAGGTGTGGGGTCCATCTACCCAGCAGTCCTTCCGCTATAAATGCCTAATTGACTCAAATCCTTGTGTACATATGAATATTCATCAGTCTTTATGTGTTATAAGTGGTCGTGAATGGTGGGGATACATCAGCGTAAACCGTTAAAATTAGCGAAATTACCCTTAATCATATATACACACACAATACTGTACAGTCACTCATTGAAGTTCGTGGGGGGTCTCCGTGTGTGTGGGTGAATCCCATCCCCGCCCCCTTTCTGGACGACAGGCGCTGGGCACGGGACAACGCACACACAAACATACACGGTGAAACTGTTGGAACTGTGTGTGTTCAATTAAGACCTGTTTGACAAGAATATTTGTCCATGCAAATATTGTGTTATGTCATATAATGTTTACACATTTGGATTTGTGTGACAGCATATGAGGGTTAAAATTGTTCACAGTCCTCTGTTACCTGAACCATGAGACGCTTCGATATGTGAAGATGAAGCAATACGATAGAGGGGGAGTGGAGGAGGAGGGTGGCATATAATATACAGCAATAGACCTACTTCAATACTCTCCTTTAGTTATTACATGAAGGGTTTCTTACCTGCTTGGTGTGTTTCCTCCAGTAGACTGTTGCCTTAGACTCGGGACTGTTCCAATACGACGTTGGCCAACCGCTTCACTGCTCATTGTTTCGAGTCTTCGTCTACTTCGAATGTTTTATTCCCTATTATTCAGAATGAGTTTGTGTTGGATATATAGAGGAATATATGAAGAAGATATATACTACGTTAATGGTAGATACTGTCTGAGTTGAACTCTTTACGGTTTACAATATTATTCATGTGGCTACGAAGCAAATTTTCGAACGGATTGGAATGCACCTCGACCTGCACTACCATCGTGTCTGCTGCTTAATTAATGCTTAGATATCGAAGGGGCTCTAACCTTCATATCTTATCATACAACACTGAATGTGTAACCTGATTATGACTAACGATAATACTGATTGACAAACATAATCCTGTCTGACCTGATTACATAAAAGACAGTTCTGCCGTGTGTGTGTGCGTTGTCACGTCACTTAACACAGACTCGCCGTCCAGAAAGAGGTGGGAGACTGGACTGGCACACACACACACACACACACACACACACACACACACACGTACCCCCACGAACTTTTATGAGTGACTGTACACTCGCACCAAAAAGTATCGGTGCAAGGTGAGATCGACGACTTCCGAAACGATACGTATACACTGTGATATGTCGGGAAGGTTGGTAAGTGTATCCTCATAACCCCCCCCCCCCCACTAGGTGTTGCCATATGGCTGACAATCAGTGTGTTTGTTTCCTCTTTTCGGATTGTTGCTCTGTGTCGACTGAATGATGAGCGAGGGTTCGGTCTCGGTGAACGTGGGTATAAAACGGAGGTAATTTGAAGCAGTAGAGATCTATACATGCCAGACGACATGGAAACCTCAGAGGGAACACGAGGAACTATTATTGCCCTTCATAACGAAGGGTTCGGCGTCACAGATATTAGCCTACGGGTTGGTGTCCACAGGAACACCGCTGCACGATGGATTCGGCGATACCTCGAAACTGGTGCTACAGACGACAGGTCTCGGAGCGGCTGTCCACGCTGCACCACCCCTCAGGACGACCAGTGGTTTATTTGGAAGCATAAATTAATGTGGCAATATTCACAAGTATCACAAATAATTTCATAGTGTCTATTTATCACTTCCCTACCTTATTTATAACGGTTTGTTTCACTTGACCAGGGCTGCCAACATACGGCTGGAATAACTCGCCTTTCCCAGTACCTATCGTCACTGGTCTCAAATTGTTCACACTACAGTATGCACCGATACTTTTTGTTGCGAGTGTACATGTAGTGTTTAATTTTAGAGTTAAACTAATGCAGAATGCCAGTAATCAGTCAAGACATCACTTTTCTGTGTGTGTGTGTGTGTGTGTGTAAAATATGTCAAATTAGCACTCCATAACTTCAACACACTAAGACTGGTCCACGTCAACTTTATTCTTAACATTGAAGATAAACAGTTAAGTTACCCCGTTAAGTTAAGGCGATGAAAAACATGACAAGTCTCCTTCTCTTGAGTAAAGGAAACTGGTGTAGCCTTATTAAGTGTTAGGCACGAGGGGTGACGCGCATGATCCAGCCTAGATCCATGAGATGGCACAAACACATACAGTCACTGCTAGGTACAAGCTGGAACCCTGTTATCTACAGGGTCAGACTCTCTGTTATCCTCCCTCCTTCCTCCTTCCCCATCCTCCTCATCTCTCCTCCTTCCCCATCCTCCCTCCTTCCCCCCACTCACTGAGTGAAGGAAGTGATGGTGTTGGTGAGCCACGAGCCATATTTCCTTTAACTAAACATTATATATTGGGGGGAGGGGACCAAAAACAAACCCATAGAGTAAGTTTGTGTTGCTAGTTGAAATGGGTTGGGCTGGGCTAGGCTAGGTTAGGCAGGTTGCTAGGCTAGTCAGTAAAAATATATCTACGCCACCTTGCCAGCATGTCAACAATAAAGTCACATGACCACTCTGTCCTGGGTAGTGTGTTGTAGTTAGTCACCCTATTGTTGTAATTATTATTATTATTATTGTCGTTGTTAGTAATGTTAGTATTATGTAGAATCAGAGTACATTATTATTGTAAATTATTTTATACAGAAAGAAAATAGTAACACGTACTTATGTTTTACTCGAACCAAAATCACTCTGTCCTGGGTAGTGTGTTGTAGTTAGTCACCCTATTGTTGTAATTATTATTATTATTATTGTCGTTGTTAGTAATGTTAGTATTATGTAGAATCAGAGTACATTATTATTGTAAATTATTTTATACAGAAAGAAAATAGTAACACGTACTTATGTTTTACTCGAACCAAAATCACACACACACACACACACACACACACACACACACACACACACACACACACACACACATATCAATTAGCCACCGCTTAAAAAATAACGAAATTTTATTATATTATTTAATTAACCATTTTTGTTCTCTCTAATATGATTAAGACAAAGTTGATGTATATATATTTTATGGAGTGCAGGGAAACCCACTTCATTCATCACGCTCAACTCGGTACAAAAATCCAGCTTATTACACAGAGAACAGGTTTGGTGTGTTGCCTCAGTGAGTGTGGGCGGGCAAGGCACGCTGCTTCGCCTTCTGACTTTGTCCAATACGCATTTTTCACTCGTTTAAAATATATCCATTATTTTTCTAAGGTTTTCTCGTGAGTTACATCAACCTTTATCACTAACTAATTATTATACTGAAAATTCCTTACATGATTTAAGAAACCTGAGGTGAATTTGTTTCCTTTTAAATATAACTTATCCAGTGCGGTGGTCAACTCACCTTCTGATCCAGCAGTTGTCTCCGGAGTCCCGCAGAATAGGTCCCTTACTTTACTGTAGGAGAAATAGATGATGGTGGAGTGCAATGTGGGTGATGTTTACTCTGTGTACCGAAAGCTTAGCCCTCAGTAAGTGCTGTTTCTACACGTTTCTCTCCGGCACTACAGCTCTATCTCAGTCACGTCTGGTTTAGGTAGTTATTATGAAAGCTAAGAGTCAGTTGTGAGGAATGGGTAGGTGTGATTCGATTCACTGGTCAGATGTGTAGAATCTTGCTTCTTGTGTACCAGTCATGTCAGTTGTGAAGAATGGGTAGTTGTGGTCCAGTCAACAGTCAGTTGTGTCGAGTCTGGGACTGGGTAGCCACTATGAGTATTCAGGTAAACAAAGGAGTTTGGTCCCAGCGTCTCGTGTACACTAAAAAGAATGCCAGCCAGGTGCAGTGTTTCGTGGCCTTTGTCCTCCAAGGTGGCGGTGTTGATATGACGTCACTAGCCTTTCAGTGCCAGGGAGGACTAGTCAAGCACTTAGCGCCGCTTAAGGGGTAATGATGTGTAAACAGCGCCATCTTCAGGAGTGGCTCAATGATTATGAATGGTTATTGAGTGCAAACGGCGCCCTCTTGAAGCACCAAGACCAACACCGTCAACGATACATTCCCAAAGGGACGAGATCTTGACCAACAATACTTGTATCACTTCTAGCGACGGGCGGGAGATTTTTTTTTCTTTCTTATTTAATGTGGTTATGTTTTGCTGTTAATTATGTGTTGAACTTCACATATTGTCATCCAATATAAGTAGAAACTTAACTGTGTTCAACTTGCCCCAGAGACGTACAGTCATAGGAAAGAGTTGCGTTACACTCACTGTGCCTTGAAGCCCAGGGTGTTGAAGTTTGGTGAAGTTTCCCCGTTAAAGTTAATGGAGCCTCGAGGGTCGAGCCTAAACCACCAAAATTAGTCTTTGTTTATCAAAAGACGGCGAGCATGTCTGTACCATTTACCGATATGTGATGACAATAATATTAAGAGAGATGTTTATTATTCCTCAAGGTGCGCGTGGCATTATTTTGTAAATTATTTGTCATCCATAACTAAATTTGCTAATTGAACTATGTCCGACACGTACAGTCTGTCCTTGAGCAGCGACGGGAAGTGATCGCTAGATATATTAATTTCGTGGAATTTGAAATAAACATTAAATTTTTTCAATCCATTTTTCTTCCCTCTAATCGCACTTGTCTTATCCGTGTACAGCATCCTGCCACATCCGAGATACAACCTGATATAGACCTCAGTATATTATAATAATCATGAGATCTCTACAAAGTTTGAATTTGTAAATCTGCAAATGTTACCGATAGACAAAATGTGAGATAATTATCATGTTTGTGTCATAGATAAGAACTGAATTAGTTACTTCGGTTACCTTCAAAAATATAATGGGGACACTGGCCTATAATGGAACTGACATTAATTGAGCTGCTAAACCTTATTTGCATCCCAAAGACCAAACCTTGAGATCAACACAAACTGAACCAACCAATGTATTTCTGGCATTGCGAGATATTTACAAACATGATCTATCCCTTGAATGTTATACGAAGTACCACATTCTTGTCTATGTTAATAAATGTCTTAATTTGGAGGTTGGTTGCTGTATAAAAGATAAAGGGGGAACTGGTAGGGCAAGAGTATAATATTTATTTAACAAAGTAAGTTTTTTCACCAAATCGTTCCTGATCTTTAACTACTTGCCAAGTGCGTCATGATAGCCCAGTGGACAGTTGTTTGGGTGACAGTGATCCAGCCTGACGAGAGTGCCGAAAGTTTATGTTTATATTAACATTCATAAGGCGATTACTTCTTTATATTGTGTTAGTGTTTATATAAACACATCAGCCTACGATAGACCCCAATATGGGATAATTAATGGAGAAGGTTTACAAGAGCCGACTCGATACACACACACAAACACACACACACACCCCACCCCCCACACACACACACACACACACCCCACACACACAACCACCCCCCCCCACACACACACAACCACCCCCCACACACACCCACCCCCCACACACAACCACCCCCACACACACAACCCCACACCCCCCACACACACAACCACCCCCACACACACACACAACCACCCCCCACACACACAACCACCCCCACACACACACAACCACCCCCACACACACACACCCACACACACACACACACACACACAACCACCCCCACACACACACACAACCACCCCACACACAACCACCCCCACACACACAACCCCCCACACACACACACACCCACCCCACACACAACCACCCCCCCACACACACACCCACCCCACACCCACCCCCACACACACCCACCCCCACACACCCCACACCACACTCACCCACCCCCCACACCCACCCCCCCACACACCCACACCAGGTGTTCACTATACGTCAGTGTAAGCCTTCATACGGATGTTCCATCATCATCATTTACAAC
Organism: Homarus americanus; assembly: GCF_018991925.1. Taxonomy (NCBI): domain Eukaryota; kingdom Metazoa; phylum Arthropoda; class Malacostraca; order Decapoda; family Nephropidae; genus Homarus; species Homarus americanus. Next base: position 310,295 of record NW_024714712.1, read on the forward strand.
AACACACTCATTCGTCTTGACCCGCCTGTACCACACATAATACAATACACTCACTCACCTAATGTGATAAAACTAAGTAAAACCTTAAATAACAAAGAATAATATTGTACAGAATAGCGAAATTTTAATGTAATAATAATAATAACAATAATAATAATAACTAACAATAACAATAATAACAATAAAAATAGTAATAATAACAATAATAATAATAAAAATTATAATAATAATAATAATAAAAATAATAATAATAAAAACACGAGCATAAAGCATCAAAATCTTGACATGAACCACAACAAAGTAGGAAATTACTTATACACTTTAGCTGGGTTTACCGAACAGAAATACCAAGGTCTAAGGTCCTATACACCCATTAGTGGCCCCCTGTGGTGGAGTGACGACCTTGTTCCACCCACCGTCATGTTCCCCAGCCCAGGGTCAACCCCTCGGTGTTGTTGTTGCTCGTTGTTGATCATTGTTGTTGTTGTTGTTTGTTGTTTGTTGTTATTTCGCCCATACCATCCTACTATCCCCTACCATCACCCCCACTCCTCCCTAACCCACCATCCCCTCCCATCATCACACCCCTCCCTCACCCATTATGGGAGGTGGGTCATGGTACCATCCGTCACGGACAGCGGAAGGAGCCAAGAACTACTGACTGTACTGGGAAGGCTGTTGATTTCCCCTCCCATCACACCACCATCCCCTTCCACACCACCATCCCCTTCCACACCACCATCCTTCCACACCACCATCCCCTTCCACACCACTATCCCCTTCCACACCACTATCCCCTTCCACACTACCACACTCCTTCCACACTACCATCCCTTCCACACCACTATCCCCTTCCACACCACCATCCCCTTCCACACCACCATCCCCTTCCACACCACCATCCCCTTCCACACCACCATCCCCCACACCACCATCCCCTTCCACACCACCATCCCCTTCCACACCACCATCCCTTCCACACCACCATCCCCTTCCCACACCACCATCCCCTTCCACACCTCACCATCTCCCTTCCACACCACCATCCTCCACACCACTATCCCCTTCCACACCACCATCCCCTTCCACACCACCATCCCCTCTACACCACCATCCCCTTCCACACTACCATCCCCTTCCACACCACTATCCCCTTCCACACCACCATCCCCTTCCACACCACCACCATCCCCTTCCACACCACCATCCCCTACCACACCACCATCCCCTTCCACACCATCATCCTTCACACCATCATCCTTCATCACATCATCCCCTTCCACACCATCATCCCTCCTCACTAACCACCCTAGCCTAACCTAACCACCCTAACCTAACCCACAAGAATAATAGATGATAATAATAATAATAACAAATAAAATAATAGTAGTACACCTCTACTCATAGTGATGATGATAATAATTTAAATTCATTGTTATTGTTCTTATTAGTTTCTTTTATTGTTATTATTATTATTATTATTTTACTTTGACACATTAACACCTACTGACCTGAGCCCACCTACATTATGTCTTCATTACTCATTATCATCTTACGGTAGAAAGGTTTAGTAATGGTTGTTTACTCAGCCGGTCATTACAACACTATGTAGATAACCTCCAGTGATTCCACGCCGGTGAACTGTAGTAAAGGATGAATGGTTACAGATTATTAACAATCACACTTTGGGGACTATATAACCTCTCTTATATACGGTATTACTAGGTGATTGGCTCTCCCAACATTAATAGTTAGTATACACAGCCACGCGCGTCATCTATTGGTAGACACAGAAACTAATTTTTGCCGTCTCAGTTTTACAGCGTCTCTGTAAAGTATCCGCGAACTTCAGGACCAAGACAAAATTGATACAGGTTTTGTCTTTTTTTTACTATATTTTTTCTTCAAGGACTGGATCCTGTGTGTGTGTGTGAACCATAAATTTACCCTGTGCCAATATGAGGTCATTCTGTACCGTCTAGTTTCAATTAGTGTAAGATGACCAAATATCTGTGGTAAGTATTACTGGTTGAGCAAAGTTATGTTGTTCTGACAGCAAACACAGTCACAAGTGATGTTAACTCTATAATGTCATACTTCATAACTTAGTTTTCTCTTTCTCTGTACCGCAGTCGGTCTCTCAGTGATCATCATACTCGTGTTTCTTATTTGTCAGAACATGTAAACCTCAAACTGTTAACGTTTAATGAAGTTTTATGTTTTTACTTGGCTACCACCTGCCGCCGGAGACTCCTTCTAATCCCTGCAGCAGTCCACCACCACCAAGCTTCCCTGGATAAAAACCTGGTCAACCAAACATAAACCGCAACAGCCTGGTTGACCACGAGCGATTGGAAGAAACTTGTCAGGATCCCTCTTGTAGATCTCTAATGGCCCTTAGGCGATGTTCCTGATATTTGCTGGTAACAAGTTCACAGATCCGGAGCCTCGGTTGGGTTTCCTCTCATTATACTTCTGACGTTTCTACTCCTCACTCCAAGGCTTCTCACACTCCTCACTCCAAGGCTTCTTATACTCCTCACTCCAAGGCTTCTCACACTCCTCACTCCAAGGCTTCTTATACTGTTCACTCCAAGGCTTCTTATACTCTTCACTCCAAGGCTTCTTATACTCCTCACTCCAAGGCTTCTTATACCCTTCACTCCAAGGCTTCTCACAGTCTCACACTCCTCACTCCAAGGCTTCTCACACTCCTCACTCCAAGGCTTCTCATACTCCTCACTCCTCTCCAATGCTGCCTGTCCCCACAGGCTTCTCCACAAGGCTTCTCACACCCCTCACTCCAAGGCTTCTCACACTCCTCACTCCAAGGTCTCACACTCCTCACTCCAAGGCTTCTCACACTCCTCACTCCAAGGTCTCACACCCCTCACTCCAAGGTCTCTCACACTCCTCACTCCAATTAGATATTTTGTACCGTATAAATTTAAGAACAAAACTAAAATGAATTATAATAGACAGCTGACGTCTGTGTGTTATAAAGCGTCCCCATTAAGTGAAGATTTTGGAGTGAACTTTTTGAGGTAAACAAGAGACTGCTGTGACCTGTTTCCCCTTTGTGTTTCCATTACACGAGTCGATCCAGGGTCTTTTATTCAGGCAGTGAGTCAAGTGTTAGGGATAAATATTCTTTGTATTTTGGTGAGTTTGTTGAGGCGATAATTCCGTCATTAGAAGGTAATGTTAGTACGTGTAGCTATATTACGGCCTTGACCAAGTCTCATTATCCATCGTATTATTTTCTTATTATATAATTTCTAACACAAAAGCTTTTTGACTCGCACGTTCATTAGATTCTTATTATCTAGCTTAACATTTTCTTTTGAGTCTTTTATGATATTCTCTCTAAATCCCGGACTAATGAGAACAGGTTCCAAACACTCTCCCTGAGGCAACATATGTAAGGTTCAGGTTTCTCTACTTGGTCACCCTCGCTTACCACAACAACACCACCTCAGTTCTCGCACTTATTGACTCAACCGGCACTTACAGTAGACGGAGGGGGGGGGGGGCCGATGGGGGGGGAGGAAAGAGGTGGGAACGGAGGGGGAGGAAAGAGGTGGGAACGGAGGGGTAGGAAAAAGAAAAGGATGGGAAAGAAGGGGAGGGGAGGGACCATATAACGGGCTGTAGCTCTACTGAATAACAAAATGTGATCTTGAGCACCGTACACACATACACTGACATGAGGACCCGGCCTGATGAGGGCCCGGCCTGGTGATGGGTGAAGCCGTGAAGGTTTGGCCTATGGAGGACCGTATGAGGCGCGAGGGCCCGGTCTGATGAGGCGTGAGGGCCAGGTCTGATGAGGCGTGAGGGCCCGGTCTGGTGGGGGAGCTCATAACGGTAGGAGTGCCCTGGGTACTCACCTTCCGCTAGTCATGTTGCTGCAGGTGTCATGGTGGGGCACGCTGACTCCTGCCTCCCTTCCCATGCCCCTGCCCATGCCCTGCCCCTACTCCATGCCCTGCCCCTACTCCATGCCCTGCCCCTACTCCATGCCCTGCCCATACCCCCCGTCCTGTTTATTCAGGTTACCAACCTTCAGGCTGGAAAAGGGAAGTGAGAGAGAGAGAGAGAGAGAGAGAGAGGTTATTAGCATCTAACATAGCTGTCATGTATAGTTAAATAATTATGTATACCACGATCAATAAATTTTACTGTAATATGTCGCGTTTTATATATATATATATATATATATTTTTAATCACAAGAAACTGTGAAGAATTATTATTATTATTATTATTATTATTATTATTATTATTATTATTATTATTATTATTATTATTATTATTATTATTATTATTATTATTATTATTATTATTACCTCTAGCACAGCGAGTGAGGGGATGCATGGTGACCTTGGTGGTGTGGGGGTCATCATGCAGGTGGGAAGAGGACGATTACTACCCAATTAGATTATAGAATCAATCATCATCCATCACTGTAATGACAACACACACACACACACACACACACACACACACAAAATTATTCCTCTCCCTGTGTAATTGAATAGAAAGGAACCATTACTTAGTGAATTAAGAGAACTGGCCAGCCTTATGAACGAGTCACCTGGATGTAAGGAGTTTTAAATTACGTCCTTGAAGGTGGTCGATGGGGCGCCCTGGAGGTCACATAATCCTCAATGCTGAATAATTTTAACGATATTGACAGAAGTATTAGTAGGGGAGCTTGTACAGGTGTGGGTATTACAAGATGGAGTTAAGCAGGTGTGGGTAGGTATAGGCACAGGTGTGTTGAGGTGTTACGGAGTGAAATTGAAAAGAAAATACTAAAAGGAATAAATAAAATTGTGTTATTGACTTTTTTTTATGGTGTTACCTGTCTGTCTGTCTGTCTGTCTGTGTCTGTCTCTCTGTCTGTCTGTCTGTCCGTCCGTCTCAGTCTTGTACATGTTTATACAATGGTTGGTAGAAGTATGTATGTTTGTATGTTATTATTATTATTATTATTATTGTTGTTTTTCTCGTCGTCATTATCATTACAACTACAGGATACCACATCTCGTTATTCCCAGCTTCCAATTACATAAACAAAGTCGGGTGATTACTAACGTCACAGCCACCAAGATAATTGATGGGACTAGTCAATTACGGGTGATTAGGTTAATCTCTGTAATTAACAATATCATGTGACTGTTACAAGTGAAATATGTGATGTTTTTTCTATTTTATTTTCCCGGGCGTAATGGATGTGTGTGTGTGTGTGTGTGTGTGTGTGTGTGTGTGTGTGTGTGTGTGTGTGTGTGTGTGTGTGTGTGTGTGTGTGTGTGTGTGTGTGTGTGTGTGTGTTATAGTGAGTCTCCCTCAGTGTGGTGGCACAGGTGTGTTATAATCTCCCAGACACAAGGACTGGGATGTGTCTTACTGTGCATCCCTAAGATTACGCCTTCTTACAGGTCGACTATCTTCCTCCTCCTCCTCCTCTTCTGTCTCTTTCATCTTCCTCCTCCCTCTCTTCCTCCTCCATTAATCCCTTGCTTATTCTCCATCTGTTTTGCTGTCCCAACCTTTTCTTTTCCACTCAAAGCACGTTTCTCCCTCCCCTGCCCTCCCCGCCCCTGTCGTTCAGAGCGTGAAGACAACAAGACCCATCCCTTCCTTACTATACCTATCCTCCCCCTCCACCGAACGTGAAGACCCCCATCCCTCCTCCCCCACACTTAGGACACGGGTAAGAGGATCAGGTGTCGTCTTACCACTAATCCGAGTCATGTTTCCTTGCAGGTATGACGGCAGGAGTCAGTGTTGGAGAGCTACGAGCCACGTGTGTTGGCTGGAGTCACGTATGTACCCTCAGAGAACGTCTTGATAGATCTGGTTCCGGAGTCTCAAAGATTATTAACCTTGAATTCTTCCCTTTTAACTCAAACTAAAAGAACACGTCGAGTTTCAGTAGAGTTTCAGAGTTTCATTTGGCCTGACTTTAAGATGTGCCAGTTTTAAACATTCTTACGTCTTCAGTTTTTAGGAGAATTTAATTTTAGAATATTTTGAGAATCTGGGATAATTGGTGTGTATGCTGGGTTGCCACTATGTGTATCTCTATGTGTGTGTGTGTGTGTGTAGGGCCTAATGGTTATTTACACGGTGGCATGTTGGTGAGTTAAACCAGAATTTACGGTGGAAAGAGTTAGTTTGTGGGAGTATAATTTAGTTATATTGGTATGTTATACACACACACACACACGCACTCACACGCATTAGAGGTAGAGAAGTTAGGATCTACTCACACCTTGGGAAATATTTCAAAACAAAATTACACATCTGGTAAGGAACCCACGACGTGTAGTGTTTACGAGGCCGTCAATATGTGTAATGACTCCTCCTGTCCTCTGGATGTGGGAGAGTCTCTCATCATTTTATAGTATTAATTCTGAGGCAACATTACAGGTAGAGGTACAGGTAGTGATACAGGTACAGGTAGTAATACAGGTACAGGTAGTGGTACAGGTACAGGTAGTGATACTGGTAGTGGTACAGGTACTGGTAGTGATACAGGTACAGGTAGTGATACAGGTACATGGAGTGATGCAGGTACAGGAAGTGATACAGGTACAGGTAGTTATACAGGTACAGGTAGTGGTACAGGTACTGGTAGTGGTACAGGTACAGGAAGTGATACAGGTACAGGTAGTGATACAGGTGCAGGTAGTGATACAGGTACAGGTAGTGGTACAGATACTAGTAGTGATACAGGTATACAGGTAGACAGATACACAAGCAGTATTTTGGACCATTTTACACAATTATGATATAACTTGTCACCTTGTACACGAGGAAGGCTTCAGGCGAGGGTCTTAATGATGAACATACAAGTTATAGGTAAAACAGGTGTTCAGGAGTATGTTAACCAGACCAATAATGAACACTTAATGAACACCAAGGAACATTTTTTTTTTAAAGCAGATGTCCCGATATCCAAATTGAAAGTAGATCGTTGGAAGTCTTCTAAAAGTTTGGTTATAGAGACTTGATCCATGATAATGACAATTTGAATATACTTCTTAATGGGAAATTCGAACGATGATTATGGAAAATCGAACGTCCGTGATAAATATTCGAACTTTATTTCCCCCAGATTAAACACAATTCAAACAATGATTACAATTCTTCGAACTTTGGAGACGTAAATTCGAACGATAGTAATAAATTATTGAACATTGGAGTTTTATTTCACAACACGACCAGAAGCAGTAGCACCGTCACAACACTGTCCTGTCGTTAAGTCATCCACCCAATAACTAATGGGGAATCTTAGGGGGTGTTTCCTGCTACACTTTACGGCCGTCGGGAGCAAGCACAGGCTAAGATAAATAGTAAACGGTAATAGGTAGGGATAAATTGGCTAATACGACTTAATTGTAATTTATAGCCTATTAGCTCTGGTTTGGGGGCCAGTTAGCGAGCCGAACTGCCGACTGTGTAAACACAGTCTTTGGTGTCTCGTGATGCTGGGGTCACCTGGCTTGGTCAATCGTGATGATGGGGTCACCTGGCTTAGTCCCTCGTGATGATGGGGTCACCTGGCTTAGTCCCTCGTGATGATGGGGTCTCCTGGCTTAGTCCCTCGTGATGATGGGGTCACCTGGCGTAGTCCCTCGTGATGCTGGGGTCACCTGGCTTAGTCCCTCGTGATGATGGGGTCACCCTGTAGTCCTCGTGATGATGGGGTCTCCTGGCTTAGTCCTCGTGATGATGAGTCCCTCGTGATGATGGGGTCACCTGGTCCTCCTCACCTGGTCCTCGTGATGATGGGGTCACCTGGCTTAGTCCCTCGTGATGATGGGGTCTCCTGGCTTAGTCCCTCGTGATGATGGGGTCACCTGGCTTAGTCCCTCGTGATGCTGGGGTCTCCTGGCGTAGTCCCTCGTGATGCTGGGGTCTCCTGGCGTAGTCCCTCGTGATGCTGGGGTCACCTGTCCAAATAATCAGTTGGGTCCTGTAGTGTGGCAAATAGGTCAGTGGTGTTAACTAAGTGTTTCTTTAACTGTTTAATGCTAGTATGTGTCTCTCCCTGTCTAGCTGTTAACTGTATCTATCTCCTTTTGTCTTTCCCTCTGTGTTTATTATTATCACTATCAGTTTAATCTATGGTTTTGATTAAATGTTTTATATATATAGATATATATATACCCAGTACACATCGTCCCACACTTTACCTGACGAGGACTTCTTGTTAATAGCGCTGGTTACTCCTCCCTGACCTGGCGAGCCCTACCACCTCCTCCTCCTCCTTCCCTTGTCTTCTTCCTCCTTCTCCTCTTTATCCTCGTCCTTTTTCTCTTTCTTTACCTCTTTTTCCCTGCTCCTTCCTCCTCCCCTTCCTCTTCCTTCTTCCTCTCCTCCTCCCTCCTCCTCTTCCCCCTACCTCTCCTCTTCCCCCTACCTCTCCTTCTTCCCCTCTTTTATCCTCCTCTTCCTCCTCTTCCTTTTTCCTCCTGCTCTTCTTCCTCCTTCTGCCCCTCCCATCCCATCCCCTCCTCTTTCTCCCCCTTACCCGTCTCTTTCTCCTCCTTTCTTCTATTTCTTCGTCTTCTTCTCTTTACTTAAAAGCAGGACACACACACACACGCACACACACACACACGCACACACACACACACACACACACACACACACACACATTCTCTCTCTCAGTGGCCGTGGACAATTGACGTCCACTCCCCTTCACTAGTGCGTTTACAGGGGCCCGTCGGGTTTGTGCAGTGTGGCAGTCCAGTGTTTATTTACATTCGACAGAAAGAAACTCGTAAAATAGTAAACATACCATGGAATCAAATTAAAACAATATTAAAACAAATATCTCAATGCAATGACCTGTGGAATGTTTACAAAACGAGCCCCTGTAAACGCACTAGTGAAGGGGACGGCACATAGTTGGTGTATTGAGAACGCAACCAGAAAGCTTTTGTTCTCGTAGATGAAACACTAGTAATGGAGCTATACTTAAGTCCTTTCAAATTCGTCATGGGAACTGAGACATTTCTACAGCGTGTTGATGTAATCGTGGATAATTTTGATGGATTAGATTCTTTAGAACTGTAAATGACGGGGTTAGGAGACGTGAGGCGGATACTAGATTACAAGCCACTTGGATGATCGTCTTTTTTTAACCTAACCTAACCAACCTAACCTAACCTGATCATTTAACTAAGATGGTAAAAAAAACTCGAATAAAACAGTCGATCGTCCAAGTTGAAATCGGCCAAGTGGGGTGACATTGGGTACTCAGTGACAGCATAAGGCTTTCAAGAAGTACCCGAAGCAACAAGTCTAGTAAAGTCTAATCTTGTGGTACAGTTACAGTGATACAGTTATGATACATGAATCTTTGGTTACATAAGTTAAGGTGACAATAGCATTTAGGTAAACAGTTTACTTATCCACTTTCTATAACCTGTATCTTCGTTCTTAAGTCTTAGAAGGTCTTAAGAAGATAAGATCAAGTATGCTAAGACCTTCTAAGACTTATCTACTCTGTCTTTTGTAAGTCTTAGGTCTTATCTATTATTTACTTATCTAGTCTCCATTAGCTGAACTTCCTCACTAAGTCTTGTATAATCCGGCCGTACCATAAGTTACGGCCAATTACTACCCACCCCACCGTCAGCTGATGGGAGGTTTGTGGGGGGAGTGTTGGGGTGGGGGAGTGTTGGGGGTGTTGTGGTGGGGGAGTGTTGGGGGTGAGGGTGTGGGGAGGTGTAGTTGTGGCTGTGTGGGACGGATGGAAGGGGAGACAGAGAGAGACCATTGATACATCAGAGTACCGTTCTCAAATCTGAGGGTTGGCGACCACAGTCCTCCACTCTAAACGTTCTCGGGCTGTTTTTACCAATTCTCTAAGGTTTTGCATCTCTCTGGTGACCCAGTTTTTAATTTAATTTATCTATCCCAGTCTCTGCCTTCCCCTGGCCCTCCTACCCTCAACTTTGCCTGTTAATATTTCTGTTAGTATCCCTTCATCCTTAATTATATGACCAAAGTATCTCATTGTTCTATTTCTGTACAGTTCAGGTGTAATTGCCGATTTTCTTTTAATCTTAGTACTTCTTCATTCGTAAGTAACACCACGCATTTCAAAGGCCTATAACCTCTTTCTGGTGTCTGCTGGAAGTGTCCACGTTTCTGACTCATCGTATACGTGTAGCTTTTCAGCGGCCCTTTTTCTCAGATTGAAGTTAATGTCCCATTGTATTGTGTCTTTTAGAATATCATTTCTAATTAGGAAACAACCTTTACTTTCGTCTTTTCAGCATTAATTCTCAACCAATATTCTTCACCTTTTTCCACTAATGTTAACGAGTTTTTGTAATGTCTCTTCACCATCTGTGGCAAGAGAGGTTTCATCTGTATAGCTTACCTTACAGTATATTTGATATTACTTTACCATTAACTTTTATTACTTCATTATTACTTAAAACTTCTCTCATTAAGAATTCTAAATATATATTATACAATATTGGAGACAGAACACAGCCTTGTCTTACTCCCTGCCTAACTGTGAACCAATTAGTAAGTTCATTATTTACTAACACTGCGGCCTCCTGTTGTCAGTTTTATTTAAAACAAAAATTCTTCATATTCAACAAAGGTGATATACACATTTCTTTGGACTTTTAAAGCTTCACTAAAAATTCTCAAACCAACTATAGCTTCTCCAGTTTTTTTTCCTTTTTGAATACATTTTAATCTTCAGATAACTCGTTGTTTATTTTAAAATTTATTCTACTTAAAACAAAACTTTCCAGACATGAGTTAAGCTAATTGTTCCAAACTGGGAGGCACTCTAAAGGTTCCTGGCTTTTTAGATAATTAATATATATATTTTTTTATCACTGGAAAAGTTTGTTTTGAAGTACAATAAATAGAATGACATATTTTAGTTAAACCATTTAATCCCATTCTTGTTCATTTGTTTTATAAATTCTCCTGGAAGCTGATCAACCCCACAAGCTAGATCATTTATCATTTTGCTCACACCTGCCTAAACTAATGATTCCAGAATTGGTAGTTGGACCTTTATATCCCTTTCTTACCTCTACACTATCCATATCATTGTATAGTTCTTCTACGTATTCTTCCTTTATCTCTTTATCTTAATTAGCCTCTAACTGGATCTTATTGTCTTTGCTTTTAATCGTCCCTAATTTCCCATAATGACACGAAAGTACTGAGTGACGGAAGTGTTTGTACTGAGTGACGGGAGTGAGTGTACTGAGTGACGGGAGTGTGTGTACTGAGCGACGGGAGTGTGTGTGAGTGACGGGAGTGAGTTACAGCACTTTAAAGTAGATTGCCTGCATGGTTCACACACTCATGAGGGCTGAACTGTAGTAATTCCCAACCTATCATCCCCGCTGCTGGTGTTTATCATCATGTGTCTTCTCAATTACTTCTTTATCTTCACATCCTTTACCCGAGTCATCATCAGCTTCTGTGTCTCCAATTCTATCACGGTTAATTAGCGTGTGGTTGGTGTGGTTAGCCGTGGTCGTTTAGGGAATCAACCTGAAGATTAGACACCAGCTTATTTTTAACAGAAGACTAACTAACCACCGTAACGCTAACTGGGTGATTAGGTAAGGTTATAGTTACGATAGTTAATCTTCAGGTGAAAAACTCGGGGTGACTATTCTTTAGGTGATCACAATACGACAAATCATTTGTTGGAAAAAAATTAATATTTCGTTTATTTTTTTTCCAGTGTGATTTTTTTATATTGTGAAATTACGTTTTGAGAATGTATTAAAGTTAACTGTAACGTTGTATTTTGTAGGGTATAATGCCTGACAGTACGGCAGAAATTAGTGAAAATTGTTATTTTCTTAACATTCTGGAGATTGATATAACTCATTACTATTACAATAACGCGGAAATAAATAAAAGGTGATTATACCCTCAAAACAATAACGCGGAAATAAATAAAATGCAATACTTTTACGATACAATAACACGGAATTACAGTAAATAAAACCTAGTACTTTCAAGACAATAATACGAAAACTATTACCAAAAAAAAATAAACCTGAAAAGGAAATAAATATAATGCATTACAAACGTCAGCAGCCGTCCCTTCCATCAGACCCAAGCCGTGATGGACACAGTCTGGGTGAAATATTGTTAAGGTATTTTATATATACGGTGTGTGGGGGGAGGGGGGGGGTTGGGTACTGGATAGTGTTATACTCTCTCTCTCTCTCTCTCTCTCTCTCTCTCTCTCTGGCGGCGGTCAGTGTAAGTGATGGCCATGTCATTATTTTTGTTATTATTGTCAGCGTGATTGAAGATGAGCGGATGTTGTGAAGGGAGGGAATGATTGACTGTGGTGGAGAGAGAGAGAGAGAGAGAGAGAGAGAGAGAGAGAGAGAGAGAGAGAGAGAGAGAGCCGTGTCAGTCAGTAATGATAAACAATCCTCGTTATAAATAAGGTTACTTCCGGTCATCGAGTCGCTACCGGAAGTTGTTTAGGCTGAACTAGTGAGTGGTCCTCTGATCCACACACAACCAGCACACGCCCGCGACGCATAACAACACACACACACAGACATACACATGAGAATATACATGCACACCCACACATATACAGACACACACACACATTGAGAAATCCATCCACATATCAATCCACGCACATGTATACACTTCACACACACACACACACATTAAGTACAGTACAGGTCCTTGAGAGAATAAGTTACACAGGCAAATATCAGAGCCGGAACGAGTTTGAAGGAACATTAAGTGACGTTACATTGATAAAGCGATGAGTTTGCAATTTGTTCCCCGTGAGGTGGTTGTGATGCGGCAGGAATTGTACCAGTGTGAATATTGCCTGTTAAATGGTTACCGGGATATTATGATCGAGGTTGTTTTTGTGGGAGCGACAAGCAGTAAAGGTTGGAGCCTGTGTAACGTAAAGTCAGAAAACCACCTCTCGGTACTAGGGCAGTTTTGGTGTTTTTCCTTTGTTTAAAGTGTTCATGTGCCTTAAGCTCGGGTCTAGATAAAAAAATATGTGTTAATTCTGAATGAGGATGTGACGGTAACAAATACCCCGTCATCTGTTGGGGAAAAAATGAACTTCTTATGGGAAAAAAAAACAGCGAAAAAAATTCAAGAACTTAACTTATCGAATCTTTCCCCTCCCAAAGAACCAAGGGGTGATGTTGCTATCAGCCTCTTGCCCTTTTGAGTGTTTCTGTCAATGGTGTTACTTAGAACATTGTCTCAACAGGTAATCATGAAATATAAGATGAGTCTATGTGTAACTTTAAGGTAATCATCGTATGCACTAAAAATAAATTTAAAATATGAGGGTTCCCGCGTTACTGTCAACACTGGAAAAGGCGAGAATTTGTGTTTTCGTTCTACTTAGCCAATGAGTGATTATGAACGAGTAAGACCAAGGAAACTATCTTAAGGGCTCTCTGTGTATAGGTACCGTGCTTAGTTTTCTTCATTATTTTTATTACAGTGACAGTCTTTTACCCATCCTTTGGCTCTTTCGTCTTGAAATATGATGGAATTTCTTCTCTGTCCGTCAGGTTGTGGGGGTAACAACTGCCTCAGTGTCTTGGGGGGATATTCAAGATAAAGATTTGGAATTACTAAACTATGGGAAACCGTGAGTTGTGTTGGGGTCACATAAGGATAAGAATATTTTGCGTCTAAAACACACACACACACACACACACACACACACACACACACACCGCGCGGGAAAATAGTGAAGGTCGCTGGCAGTAATCGTTGACGACAAGTGGTGTAGGTGGTGACGGTGTGACCGGTGTGTGTGATAGTCAGTGGTCGGCCAGTGTGATAAATTAGCTGTGCAAGGCTGTGAGAATCTCTCTCTCTTCTCTACTCCTCTCTCTCTCTCTCTCTCTCTCTCTCTCTCTCTCTCCTCTCTCTCTCTCTCCTCTCTCTCTCTCTCTCTCTCTCTCTCTCTCTACCTCTCTCTCTCTCTTCTCTCTTCTCTTCTCTTGTACGTTCAACCACAAATCTGTCATCTCCTTTGTTTGTAAACTCCTACCCTCTCCCTCTTCCCTCCCCACCCTTCCTCCCTCTTCCCTCACCCCTCCCCTCCTCTCCTCCCTCTCCTCCCCACCTTCCCCCACCCTCCCTCCTTCCCCACCTCCCTCTCCCCACCCCTCCCCCACCCCCTCCTCCACCTTCCCCCACCCCACCTCCACCCTTCCCCCACCCCTCCTCCACCTTCCCCCCCACCACCCTCCCTCCCCCCCCTTTCCCTCTGCCCTACAGTGCACGTGAAAGTATTTGGTGTGTGCAAGTGAGGTAGTGTGCTGTGGGTGTGGTGGTGTGTGGTAGTGTGGTGAGGGTGTGGTAGTGTGGTGAGGGCGTGGATAGTGTGGTGAGGGTGTGGTTGGTGACCGCTACTGAATGTCACTACACTGGGGTCAGAAACTATGTTCTTAAATATTTGAACGTTAAGTTTTTCTCCTAAATGATGTTAATAGAACTCTAGTGATAGTTTTAGCAGTAATGATAACAATAATAATAACAATAATAATAATAATAATGATAACAATAATAATAACAATAATAATAATAATAGTAGTAATAATAATAAATGAGGGCAAATTCTTAAGTTGACTGGACGTCTCCACCACCCAGTCCCATTTGATCTCGATAAGTGACCGAAAATGCACGAGGGTCATTGTTTCATACGTCACCGTGGGTTGTGTGGGTAGAGCTGTACCGGTCAGGTTCTTGGGCGTTTGTCTTTATAAAATTGTAAAGAAAACCCAGTTGAAAGTGTTAATAAAAGACTATGTTATGTGGTGTGTTGGGCCAAGGTACAGCCCTGCCAGGTTATAAATTAACTTAAAAAGTGACGATAACTTGTTAATTGTATGAAAGGAGAAAGAAAACTAAACACTGTCTTCCCCTTCACCAAACATTACATAAATATTATTGCACTACAATAACCAAGTGGGGGGGGGGGAGGTCTCTGTGCCACCCAGTTACCAATTTGGTGGTGTCTATACTTTCCGCTTATGGAATTTATTCAGCTTATAAAGTCTGAAATTTTGGGCTTAAATTTCAGTCTTTGTGCGCTGTTTTGTCTTATTTTTACATGTTAGTGATATTTTTTCGTTGTGATGTTCAGGTAACTTGAATCCCTATAGACATTTTCCTCAGTTGGTATCAGTCACGAGGCTCTTGTGGTAATTTCTTCGTATTAGACTGTCAGCCATGTGTTTTGTGCGTCATCTTAACCCTGGAGGTACTACACACCAAGGTCTAAAGACGCCTTGCTACACACCATGCTGGCGGCTGGGTCAGGCGTTCACGCCAACACGGCGCTGTCTGTGTAGAGGACATGTGTCTCTTGTGGTCAGCCGCGGCAACAAGATGTAAACAGAGGAGAAACATCTGTCTGGGGATGCCACTTTCAGTGCCGCCCTTTGGGAGTATATGCGGGTAAAACAGGTCATAAAACTCTCCGCCATAAAGGTGAGACTAGCACGCTAGCCCACACGCCCTCACTCTTAGGCTGAATTAACTGAGAAATTCAGAGATTGTCGAATTTACTTTATGGTCGTGGTATCTCCCCATTTACCTCGGCTATGTTGTGTTCTTACATCGCGAATCAAACGTCTTTGAAGAATCTTTCCATATCCTGTACTGTACTCGTATATTAAAGGATATTAATATGTACAATTCAAGTTTGTGAGGTATTTTATGGGCAAGGTTGTTGATGGTGATACCATCATGAGTGTGAGTGCTGGAACACGCCATTATAAAGTGCACGAGGCCTTGATTGCCTCTCTTTTTATCGCCGCCAAATTATAGATTTTGTCTTTACTCACATTCTGAGTTGAAGGATACATTTTGTTTTTTGTTCCTTGTTGTCTGACATTCATGTTGTATAAGGCATGGGCGTAGGTGTGAGTGTGTGTATGTCGCAGGTCACGTGTTTACCAGAGGTGAGGCAGGTTGGATTTACACCCACACCTGTAGCCAGATATATACATACATATATATATATATATATATATATATATATATATATATATATATATATATATATATATATATACACAAAAGCATATACATGCATACATATATGGAGAATGCAGAAACACACACACACACACACACACACACACACAAAAGTGTGCGTAAGTGACGTGAACATAGATAAACTTTTTTGTGTTTACGCTGTTCATTAAATCTTCGTGTTTTGTAAGTCAGTCTTGGTGTGTGACATTTAACTCTGGCTGCCTGACGACCCCTCAAGCTGCCGGATGTGTGTGTAGAGAGAGACTGTGAATATCATGAAGCTTCAGCCCGACGTGAACACCCTGACCTTTACTCCAGGGAGACGGTGCATAGTGCTGCAGGTGTGTTGTGTTGTGTGGCTGGTAACACTGGTTCTAACATAGTTGCCAGGTAGAGGTGCGTTTTATATCTGGCAACACCGTTGCCAGATACATCAGTGTGGTGCAGGGAGCAGAGGTGTGTTCTGTGTTTGGTAACAGTGGCTCCCAGGTAGAGTTGTGTTGAGCAGGAGGCAGAGATGTGTAGTGTCTGGTAACTTTGGTTTTAACATTGTTACCAAGTTTACACAAAAAACATTCAATTTCACATGTGCCATAAATACAGTGCCCACTCGAGCAATCGGTAGTGCCTGGCGTTACAGTACACAGTGACCTACCCAAGGAAGCTTCACCAGTTGAACGCTCTCGGTACACTGTTATTACAACCCCCGTAAACGATAACCCCAGAGAAAACTGGTTACTTGTCTCACATACTGAGCTCCTCCTCCTGGTGGTAGTAATGTATCCCCACACCCAGACTATACCGTGAGACTGGAGACGATCTGCATTTTATTATGGTAGGTGTGTCAGGATTTATCTAGTACCTGTGAGTAATTAACATCACCTCACATTCAAGCTTCTGTACACTGGGGGACAAAATTCCTTGGACACTTGGTCACATCTGGCATCTAGTTGTAGGTAATATACATTATGTGAGGAATCCTTCTTTTTTTATAAATTCTCTAAAAAAACACTACACTACGCTACACTACACTACACTACACTACACAAAAACAAAAACCCAATTGAATAGATGTTAAAATCCCAAACTCCTTTACGTACGTGCCACCCTCAAGTAATTACCAGATATTGCCCAAAGTGTCAAGGGAAGTTTTATCCACAATTGTACGTGTATATATGGCGATAATGACTTGACTTTGTGTTGCCCTAAATTTTGTAAAAGTTGTGTTGTAAACTTTTTTTTTTTTAAGTTGTGTTCGTTGTGTAATGATCCTGGAAATTGAAGCCCTTGAATCAAAAACAACTACGTACAACATATACGTGAGCTACATGTTAAAATCTGGTTGTTTTTATTGTTTGTTAATGATTTGACAGTTTTTTTTTATTCTTCACTGATTTAACGCTGTTGCTGAGTCTCGTCTGAATCACCTATTTGTTTTCATGTTAAGATCAATTCAGTCAGTCAGTGGTAAGAGGCTACAGCAAGCCAGCCAGCCAGCCAGCCATGTTGCTTTATGTCTAGTTATGCCTATTGTCTATTGTCTAATGAAACTGAATAAAGAGAAAAAAAGAGGCGTGTGTGTGGTCCTATGTTCAACCAAACGCACAGATAAACACAGACACGCAGCCAACAACTCAGTGCTTCCCTCCTCCGTCATAGACTCGGATATTGTTGACGTCGTGGTTCCTTATCATAATAATTTTAGACTTTGTGTGTCCGCTTCTAAAAGGAACATTATATTATTATCTAGACGAGACAAAGGAGATCTTAAAGTAAATATCCCTTGAGATTATTATAGGATTTAGGATAAAAATGACAAGCTTAATGCCTGCTGGGGTTATTATAGGATTCATGGAAGAATGTCAAGCTTAATATCTGCGCTGAGATTATTGTATGATTTAGGACAAAAATGCAAAGCTTAACACCTGCTAGGATTATTATTCAGAAAAAATGCCAGCTGAGCTTTTCCATGTCATGTAGGAAAAACACAAGTTCTTTTTTTATATATAAGAAAACAACAATCGAAAAAAAAATGCAATTCAACCAAAAAAATACAAATACAAAAATATATGAAAATCCGAAGTAAAAACATTCACCGATTTTCCTTTAATCTGATGAGGGAAATTACCAAACTACATACCCAGAAGCGTTTTTTTTTCTTCATCTTTTTCTCTTTATTCATCAGATGTAGGAGAGGAAAGTATTCAGGTGCTCATTATACCGCAGTAAAAATTGACTTAGAATAATCGAGTGTGCATTAATGAACGAGGAAGAGGAGGAGGAGGTAGTAGGATTAATCTGATAATTATGTGAAATAGGCGGGGGTTAATTCCCAGCCGCATGAGATTATTACAGCACTTCCGCTCCCGCTGTTTGGGCTGGGCTGGGCTGGGCTCCATGGGCTGGGATTGGGTTTGTCCTAGCAAGGTTGCATTGATTTCAATTGGTCAGGACTGAGTTAGGTTTGGTTGGGCTGACCCGGGCTTGTGTTGTCTGAGGTGGGTTGGTCTGGTTCGGTGTGACCTGAGCTGGCCGAGGCTGGGCTGATTTGGTCTGGTCTGAGGTAGATTAGGTTGGGCTTATCTACACAAAGTTGAGGTGGTTTGCTCGACACAGAGTTTATTTAGGTTGGGTTGGGCTTGGTTGGGCTGGGCTTGCTGGTTGGCTGAGTGACGGGGAAGGCTGGTGGTCTAGACTCAAGAATAAATCAGGCCTGGCCGCCTCTCTCCATAATGTGTTTAACAAAGTTGGTAGTGGGTTTGGAGAGCCAACCGGAACGCAGTTTGATAAGAGAGATAAAGTTGTTTGATGGTGGTAGTTATCAGTTTGTTTGGTACAGTAGTTAGTGTTCAGTTAGCTTGTATGATAGTCCTTCTTGCTGACTAAATTCCCCATATATTGTATAGGTATCAGCTTGTGGTTAGTTATCAAAGGTTTACCTGTGCATTTTGCTATTAACATAATGCTAATTCTTTATAGGGTAAAATGTTAATTGATATGCTTAAAGTTCAAGTACATTGTTTAGTCAAGAGTTCGTAGTTATTTATCTAGAAAATATTATAATTGTGTTGCGTAGTTAACGACTTGAATTCTTTTATTTAGTAAAATTGTGGTTATTTGTTATTGTTCCCAGAGCACCTTTAACCTGACTGTTGTTTAGCTAAATATTGTGCTTGTGTTTAATATATAAATCCCCGTGTGTGTGTGTGTGTGTGTGTGTGTGTGTGTGTGTGTGTGTGTGTGTGTGTGTGTGTGTGTGTGTGTGTGTGTGTGTGTGTGTGTGTGTGTGTGTGTGTGTGTGTGTGTGTGTGTGTGTGTGTGTGTGTGTGTGTGTGTGTGTGTGTGTGTGTGTGTGTGTGTGTGTGTGTGTGTGTGTGTGTGTGTGTGTGTGTGTGTGTGTGTGTGTGTGTGTGTGTGTGTGTGTGTGTGTGTGTGTGTGTGTGTGTGTGTGTGTGTGTGTGTGTGTGTGTGTGTGTGTGTGTGTGTGTGTGTGTGTGTGTGTGTGTGTGTGTGTGTGTGTGTGTGTGTGTGTGTGTGTGTGTGTGTGTGTGTGTGTGTGTGTGTGTGTGTGTGTGTGTGTGTGTGTGTGTGTGTGTGTGTGTGTGTGTGTGTGTGTGTGTGTGTGTGTGTGTGTGTGTGTGTGATATAAGGATGCGTCTTGTATTTGGTTTCGTGCTTGTATAACTTTGAGTGTCGTGTAGGAGTGCCGTGTGTGGGTGTCGTAGTTTTCTTGCCATATCTTGCAGGTCAACCTTAACTACAGCAGTTCAAGTTTATGTAAGAGTTGTCACTGTTTATCATTGGACGATCTTCCGCACGAACAATAAACGTGGAGGGCTCCGTCACAGGCTCCACAATGTCACTGAATTGTGGTGAAGGTGGACCGTATAACACTAAGAAAGTGTTTACTCAGTTTTATATTAACACTTTATATAAATGTTTGGAAGAGTGCAACAGACAGTACTAGACCATTATGGACCGTGAGTTGTGGATCTGACCCATGGTGAGAGAGGCCCTGCCAGTAAAGACACAGTGAGAACAAAATTACTTCCTCCTACGAGTTGTCTATCTCGTTATGACGACCGCTGCCGCAGTAAGGCGGGGCACTGCCCCAGATAGCTCGCCCTTCTGCAGCAGCCATCACCCACCCTCTGAATAATTGCCTCTCTGTTCGAGGGTCTTCGTGACACAGGCGCTGCGCCAGGTCCCCGACACGAGCTCTTCAACGTCTACTGTGGGTGGTGGTGGAGGCAGACCCAGCCCAGGCTGTCAGACACTGCCACCCAGGCTGCCCTCATTACCAGCGCTCAGGTCAGGCGATCACAGCTGGGGAGGGAGAACTACAGGTCACAGGGGGGAGGGGGGGGTGATGGCAGGATGTGTCATGGTAGGTGATTTCCGTGATGTGTTTGGATGACGTTGGGTTAACGGTTAACTAATACCTGCCTGGGTATCTGAGCTCTGCTACTGTTGTAGTTGTTGTGCAGTGGAAAACATTGATACATACTTAAATATCCATTCTGAATAACCGTTCTTAACTTACACTTGTGCTACACTCCATGTTAAACAACGCACGGACGACTACTGTAGAAGCACCGCAACCTAGTGATGATAATAACAGGACGACCACGTAATGTGAAGACCTCCCTACAGGACACACAACTCTTCCTGCGCCCAAATTACAGCCAGCATATTTTCTTATGTTATCAGTGTAATCATGACTATTTAGATGTTCCAGAGCTTTTTTTTAGTGGTTCAGTAATTGTGTTACACGAAATTTGCATATTAGACCAGTGTACTTGTTTTGTTCATTATAATATTCCAGTGGTATTTTATAGGCATATAGCTGTAAGGCACCATGTTGTGGACACTTTGTAGAACGATCAGTGACAACTTACTTTAACCTCATCAGTGACGCCATCCTAGGCCAATATTCCCGGTCAGATAATCAGCTGTTTTCACGCAACGCATCAGGTGTTTGTGTGTAAACAATCCAGAGCTATGGGGAGAGAGAACAACATTAAAGTTTATTTACGTCTCTCGTGTGTGCAAGAGGGAGGTAGAAAGAGGAGAAAACAATCTCTTTTTACGCCCTGGTCAACACAGTAACATTCCTCAAGTACAGACTCGCGTGCACCTGACAGTCCTACATACACCAGGCTCATCCGGAACTACCTTAGTCCAGAACAGCTTAACACAGCCCCGACACAGCTCAACACACCTTAACACAACCCAAGGAAGCTCCACATAGACCAGTGGGGTTTACAATTGGTTACGACAGCTTAGTCTAACACTACCCACAGCAAGGCTCAGAGCATCTTATAAAAAACAGATCACCATTACTCGACACAGTTCAGCGCATCTCAACATAGATCACCATTACTCGACACAGTTCAGCGCATCTCAACATAGATCACCATTACTCGACACAGTTCAGCGCATCTCAACATAGATCACCATTACTCGACACAGTTCAGCGCATCTCAACATGGATCACCATTACTCGACACAGTTCAGCGCATCTCAACATGGATCACCATTACTCTCGACACAGTTCAGCGCATCTCAACATAGATCACCATTACTCGACACAGTTCAGCGCATCTCAACATGGATCACCATTACTCTCGACACAGTTCATCGCATCTCAACATAGATCACCATTACTCGACACAGTTCAGCGCATCTCAACATGGATCACCATTACTCTCGACACAGTTCATCGCATCTCAACATAGATCACCCTTACTCGACACAGTTCAGCGCATCTCAACATAAACAGTCGCTAGGATGCAGCAACTCGCTCACCCACACACAACACGGCCCCAGACTGGCTCTAAGATGGATAATAATACCCAGTGAACGGCGGAGAGCTGTCATCACCCCGTTGTGGTGGGGGGCAGTAAACTGGCCCCTGCAAGTTGACGACGACACGCCCTGCTGCCTTACCTTCCTCCAATAGTTTTTTCTTTCTTTGTTCTTATTATTATTTATTTCTTTAACTGCTCTTTATGGTTTTGTTTTTTATATCTTGTCTCATTTTCTGTGTCAATTCTTCGCTAATTTGGGGGGAATTTTTTTATTTCTATATCTATTTTGACTGATTTATTTCTTACAACGATAATGGATACGAAAGGAACCACAGATAGAGAATAATATAAAATATAGACTTTTTTGGGGTGAAAACTAACATACATGGGTGATTTATTTATAGCGTTTCTTGTGTATTCATAAATGGTGTTGCGTATTTTGGGTTCCAACATTATTTCATCACCTCCCTCCATACTACTTCCCTTCTCCTTTCCACCCTCCCTCCTCCTTTTCACCTTCCTTCCCTCCTTCCTTCCTTCCCTCCCTTCTGTGTCCCATTTACCACACTCACACACACACACACACACACTCACACACACACACTCACACACACACACACACACACACACTCACACTCACACACACACACACACACACACACACACACGCACGCACGCACGCTTTGTTCCCTCACCACCCTCATTTCGTGTTCTTGCAGCTGTTTACGTCTACAGCTGTTTACGTCTACAGCTGTTTACGTCTACAGCTGTTTACGTCTACAACTTTTTACGTCTACAGCTGTTTACGTCTACAGCTGTTTACGTCTACAGCTGTTTACGTCTACAGCTGTTTACGTCTACAGCTGTTTACGTCTACAGCTGTTTACTTCTACAGCTGTTTACTTCTACAGCTGTTTACTTCTACAGCTGTTTACTTCTACAGCTCTTTTTTATTAATGACGAGTCTACATACACGTCCTCTTAGGCAGATAGAGGTTACTACTTCAGGATGAAACTGCGAAAATATGCGATAAAATACTACCCTAACCTAACCTAACCTAACCTAACCTAACCTAACTTGTGTAAGAGTGATTAAGTTGGGATGGTTTGGCTTATGTTGAGAGAGAGAGAGAGAGAGAGAGAGAGAGAGAGAGAGAGAGAGAGAGAGACTCATTATCTCTCATAACATAAGGATGTGAGAGACGTGACCTCTGATGTCTCATGACCGAGCATTTCATTTGACCTCGTGAGTAGATGGTGATGAAGAGGTGGTGATGTAAGAGATGGTGGTGTAGGTGGTGATGTAAGGGGTGGTGGTGTAGGTGGTGATGTAAGGGGTGGTGGTGGTGTAGGTGATGATGTAAGGGGTGGTGGTGCAGGTGGTGATGTAAGGGGTGGTGGTGTAAGGGGTGGTGGTGATGTAAGGGGTGATGGTGTAGGTGATGATGTAAGGGGTGGTGGTGTAAGGAGTCATGGTGGTGTAGGTGGTGATGTAAGGGTGGTGGTGTATGTGGTGGTGCAGGTGGTGATGTAAGGGGTGGTGGTGTTGTAGGTGTGATGTAAGGGGTGGTGGTGTAAGGAGTCGTGATGGTGTGGTGGTGATGTGGTGGTGGTGTAAGGGGTGGTGGTGTAAGGGGTGGTGGTGTAGGTGATGATGTAAGGGGTGGTGGTGTAAGGAGTCGAGGGTGCAGGTGGTGGTGTGGGGTGGTGGTGTAAGGAGTCGTGGTGGTGCAGTTCGTGATGTAAGGGGTGGTGGTGTAAGGGGTGGTAAGTTGGTGGTGTAAGGAGTCGTGGTGGTGCAGGTCGTGATGTAAGGGGTGGTGGTGTAAGGAGTGGTGGTGCAGGTAGTGATGTAAGGGGTGGTGGTGTAAGGAGTCGTGATGGTGCAGGTGGTGATGTAGGAATTATTTGTCATTATTTTTATTAGCGTCGTTAGATTCCCACGTGAAGGACTGACCACCGTGTGTGTGTGTGTGTGTGTGTGTGTGTTACAGCTGCCAATGCGAGACTCATATATATAATGTTTCGTTTGTTTGAATTTTTATGAACTTATTGATGCATTAATTTATCGTTTACCTTAATTCATTGATATTTATTTTACTTATTTAATTATGGTGTTATATATTATGTGTCTGATGTAATTATTATTGCATTATTACAATAAGTTATATATGGTAGAAAAACAACCAGAAAACTAACCAAACCAACCCTAACCAAACCTAACCTAACCAAACTTAACCTAACCAACCCTAACCTAACCAAACCTAACCTAACCAACCCTAACCTAACCAAACCTAACCTAACCAACCCTAATCTAACCTAACCAACCCTAACCTAACCCAAGCCTCGTCATTTATCGTTAGTGGCAACCATATTTTTTTGAGGAATTTTTCTTGATTTTTTTATATCGCCAAATTAGGTTTATTTACCCCCACCAACTTTTGCGAGGTTTATTTTGTGCGTTTTGATCGACCGCCAGGAAGTCTGGGAGTGATGTATTAACTGTTTACCTTGTTAGACGATTTACGACGTGTTTACTGACCTTGGGAGAAGTTAATGGTCTTATTCCCTCCTTTAATCTGTTGTGTTCTCATTCTGGGAAAATCTTACGAGGAAACAAGGCTGATGATGACGGCAGCCTCAAGGGTTGTCGGCTGATCCACTTAACTTATCTGAAAAAATTATTATAAAACGTAAGAAAACAAAAGCAATGATTATAAAACCTAACCTAACCTAACCTAACCTAACCTAACCTAACCTAACCTAACCAGACTTCATTAAAAGTTTCCAAACTATCATAACTTTGATCATTCAGCTGCGTCTTATCTACGGTGTTCAGTACGAGGTGTGTGTGTGTGTGTGTGTGTGTGTGTGTGTGTGTGTGTGTGTGTGTGTGTGTGTGTGTATGTGTGTGTGTGTGTGTGTGATGTTGTTAAACACTATAATTTAACCCTGTAACGAATAAAAGTGGACAAAATTCCCTGAACAATTGGGTCTTAACTGGCCTGTAGTTAATTGGGGGATAACGATTTTAATTTATATATACTCATATTTTTCGTGTTATTGTCATTATGTATATCACCATTTATAACTGCCAGCTATACACCAATTACTTCAACAACTCGTGTACAAGGAATTCTGACAGCAACTGTACATATGAGTTTAGAGACGATGTTTAGTTTTGCTCTTTGTTGGATGTGACTTTATTTCTGTACGTATTTTATTAATATAGGGAGGCCAGGTGTGACGGGGAGGTGTGTGTGGGGGAGGAGGGGGTGCTGGGAAAGGTACAGGGTGGGGAGGTGGTGTGGGGCAGGGAAGGTGTGTGTGCTGGGGGCGGGGAGGGTGTGGGCTGGTGTGCTGGGGAGGTGTGGTGGTGTGCTGGGGCTGGGGAGGTGTGGTGGTGTGCTGGGGGGCTGGGGAGGTGTGGCGGGGTGGTGTGCTGGGGGGGCTGGGGAGGTGTGGCGAGGTGGTGTGCTGGGGGGCTGGGGAGGTGTGGCTGTGCTGGGGGGCTGCTGGGGAGGTGTAGCAGGTGGTGTGCTGGGGGAAGTGAGGGGAGGGGTAACGTCCTTCGTAGCTATTTAAGTTACAGCTCCTAAATCTCGGACTAATGACTTTATTACAGTCATGTGGGACCCAGTTGTCTTGACCGGTCCTTTGTGTAGCAGGAGACAAGTTTACCCACGCCCCTGGCAGATAACTGACACACACACACACACACACACACACGGAACAGACGTACTGGGTGATAACAGACAAAAGTGACAGAAAATGACAGACAAAAACAGACATAAAAAGCGTTTGCGACTAACAAAATCGTACAGGATGGACATAAAAACGTACACGGAAGACATAAACACATACACGACATATAAAAAAATTTACAAAACATGACATGAATATGAACACACACACACACACTTATAAAAAAAAACACTCACGGAAGTATAGCATTAAACCTTGTTATAACACCACGGGAGTCTGCCCCAGCAACAGTCTCTTAACCCTCCAGTGATACTCCAGCGTAATACTAAATACGGTGGTGTTCCGCAGGGGAGTGGTTGGGTCCTTCGCTGTTTGTGATCTGACGAAGAATGCCGGAAACGGACTACCCAGTTGGAGTGATATAAATATAGATATAAAAAGAGATTAATAAATAAATAAGAGATAGATAGAAAGGCATAGAGAAATAAGATAAATGTGATAATTTTTAATATATTTGTATATTATGCCATTGAGCTGGAAGTGGGAAAAATAAAGTGAGAGAGAGAAAAACAAATGACAGTTCTTGGTTAGGTTTCTCCTCAACAGTGCATCTCGTCTCCTTTGTAGGTTGTGGAATGGTCGTTACGGTGTTAATACTGAGTGATGGCGGTGGTGGTTGTTGTTGTGTACTGGTGAAAATAAGCGGACGTGTGTGTTTGTTAGGTTAATATGAACAAACTCCTTTCACCACACGTCTTAAAGTGATGTACGGACAAAAACAAATTCCACCAAAGACCCCCACCCCCCCCACACCCCCCCAATCCCCCCCGCGCCTGGACACTTCACTGGACACTTAACTTTCTCGCTGGACAAAAATTCCACCAGGAAAATCTACCTCTGGACAATTGCATAAAATTACACCCCACAAAATAACAGCATTTTTTTTCCATCCGCGAACTCTAATATGCCGCAATATAACGTTCACTTGGCGTTCTGCTGGGCTCTTGGTTAGATCCAGTTCAGTTTGGTTAGGTTAGAGAAGGTTGGATTAAGTTCGGTTAGGTTAAGTTTAATTATTTCAGAGCTTGGTTAAGTTACGTTGAGTGAAGTTGTTAGATGTGAATGAGTTGGGTTAAGTTAGGATAGATTGAGTGGTTAAATAAAATTATTCCGATATGTTAAATTAGGTTAAGTTGGTTTAGGTGAGGTTAATGTTGAGCTGGAATAAGTTAGATGAAGGTTAAATGTAGGTAACTTAAGCTGAGCTGGTTTAAGTTAGGTTGTCTTGTTTAGTTTGTTTTTATTTGGTTATAACACGTCGTCTCGCCTCAGCATGCTGGGCCCATAGCAACAGTCACCACACACAACTCGGTCACTTATTGAGGCAGTACGTATGCTCGTTGCTCCACTCCTCTACTGCTATAGAGTAATATAGATGCAGTGGTTGACTCGCCAGCACCCCGTGACGCCCTGCACGTGTACCTTCACTGCTCTAAACAAGGAGGCAATATTGTATGTGTGGAGCGTAATGTTGTTGTTGATGGGTGCTGCAGGTGTTGACGTGTGGTGCAGGTGTTGACATCTATATAGGTGTTAGCATTTACTGAAGATGTTAATATCTACTATAGGTGTTAGCATCTACTGCAGATGTTAACGTCTACTGCAGGTGTTAGCATCTGCGGATACTGATTCCTAGCGTCAAGTAGTGGATTTTAGTAATATGTTACTTTCTTCTCGTCGAATAATGTGTAAAGGTCTTCTCACCGCCCCACATCATAATGTATAGCTAAGGCAATACACTTTACCCTTAACGTCTAGTATGGTGAGCAATGACATTCACAACATGTATTTTAGTGTCGACTGAAAGCATTATATGAACTATCTTAGTTATATATAGGTCATATGCAGGTAGCTGATTATTTAAAGGTAATCTTCAATATTTATTAACGGTGAGATAGTAATGATGTATAAATTCTCCAAATAATAATAATAATATTAAAAGATAATCCCTGGCATGTCCTTTTAAGGCTATCACTCGCCAGCTCAATAATGTTATGCGTGCAATTCATTGTCTTATTTATCATCGTCAGTGAATATAAATCTCTAATTGGTTAAAGATTCATCATGCAATACTAGTTAGAACTTCTTTGTATGAATGTATGTGCGTGTGCGTGCGTGCGTGTGCGTGCGTGTATTAAAATATTTGCCAATTGGCTTTTAACTGTGAGTCGTATCAATTTAGGTCAAGGTAAGGTTAGCTACACTGTCTTATCCTGCACTCAGAAGACGTAACGCATGTGTAATACGACCCCATGACTGACACGATCAACACCAGTGGATAACAGACTCTTTTCTGCGTAAGGTCATTGAGTAAAACACAAAAAAAAAACAAATAAACACGACAACAATGACAGGTTGATGGTGCACTGATCTGCCTCTCGGGTTCGTAGATAAACAGACGAGCCGAAGGTATTGTACGAGGCGGCGGTAATTGAGCTTCTTTTGTCATTCATCAGCGAGTCATTACGTACGTGGCGAGTCACACACTAAAACGGGTTTGTCCAATTGAGTTCGGTTAATAAAGTGTGACTTGCAGGACTCTTCCCCCAGGTTGTAACAATTGGAAACGGGGAAGGAAGGACGCTAGGGGTGTCGTTCTCCCACTCTCGAGTCCGGTTTCCTGTGAAGGTGTTGTATCTTTAAATTAAGTCCGGTATCTTATAGTGTATTGTGTCTTTTAAGTCCGGTTTCTTGTGAGGGGTATTGGATATTTCAAGTCCAATTTCGTATTAGGGTTTCGTAAGTTAAAGTCCGGATTCTTGACTTTCTTATTATAAAAAAATTCTGTTCAATGTTGTAAATATATAGATACACTCGTTAATGTTTTTTTAGGAAATAAGTTAATGAATACGTGTACATATTCTTTTTTTACTTATTTACGTTTTCATTGTAAAATAAACAACTTTCATTGTACAAGAAGAGAATTTTGGAACCTTTTTTCAGAGAGTTAGGCTGCACCATGGTGAAGTGAACCCTGGCCTGGTGGGTGAGCCCGGGTTGTCCTCTATTAAATAAAAGAGTTTTTGTAATTGCCAGAAGTTCATTGACTCGTTGTAATACCCCGAGTCTCTCTCTCTCTCTCTCTCTCTCTCTCTCTCTCTCTCTCTCATACACCCACTCATACACCCACCTGCACCCACTTTCGGCGAAGTCCCTCCACCTTTTTTTATGGACGTAACTAATTCGTATGTAACCAGTCTTCCCTCCAGACATGTTCCCTCCACACCCTCCCTTCCACCCTCCACACCCTCCCTTCCACTCTCCACACCCTTCCACCCGCTGCACCCAGTCACTCTAGTCGGCCAGAGGAAGTGGCTGACGGGTGCTGGAGGAGGAGGAGGAGGTGGACAGGGAGGCGCAGGTGGAGAGGGAGGCGCAGGTGGAGAGGGAGGCGCAGGTGGAGAGGGAGGCGTAGGTGGAGAAGGAGGCGTAGGTGGAGAGGGAGGCGCAGGTGGAGAGGGAGGCGCAGGTGGAGAGGTGGTGGAGGAGTGCCTGGGGCGCCTCGCGTGCCTCGCCCGTCCTCACGACACCACCATCACACGCCACGGTGGTTTAAGGCGTCGGGGTCTTTATAAACTCGCGATTTCTACTGTTCCGCACCATAGGCTGTTGTCTGTCTACGTGGACGTGATTAGTTTCGGCCACTCCAGGCAGCATGTTCTACTGCACGTCTCTCTCTCATTACCATAGGTCGAGGTATATCGGACCTTCAATAACACTCCTGAGTCTTCCATAATATATCTCCCGTTGGCTCACTCAGCATTGTTGATGTACAGTTATATCCGGTAATAAGCGACTTTTGGGCAACATGTCTTTTGTGGTGTTGAATCATATCACACCAACCTTTTGACGTTAATCTTATCGCTGAGGTAATTATAGATAATGGTTACATCAGCCTTATCTCCTTATAGTGAATTAGGGTTTTTCTCTGTCTCTAAATCCTGTCTTAGTGAATGGATGTTGGTCACGAAACGGGAACCTGCTGTCGGGCTAGGTATATCGTCTCCTACTCAAGGATGTGGGTTCGAGGGTTCGTTTACCTATAATGTGTGTGTTAGAATATACGTCTGTTTGTTTAGCCTTAAGTGGAAGAAAACTGTTATGTGACGTAAAAGAATATATCTACTTTACCTGCCGTTCACCCAGCGTTAATTCCCTGGCTCCTCATCACCTGGACACACACACACACACACTACCTTGGTAATAACGTGTTTAACCAGAGTCTTGCTACTACTTACAGTCAGCCACAAGACAACAACGGGGATTAAGTGAGACGATAATATTATTTGTGTTTTTTACTCACCGTGACAATAACACACCAAACTGTTATAGCAAGTCACCATCACGATATTGGATGTTGGGTGAAATAAACTTCTGCGTCCTGATGATCAAATATTCTTTAATTAATTTTTTTTTTCATTCTCTTTAAGTGGGAATAAGAGAAGGCATCCAGTTACGTTGAGTCTCATTACAATTTGGAGGCTATTTTGGAAGGAATTTTTATGTTGTAGCTCAAGGTAGATTCGCTCTTATGTCTCCTGAAGATAACGCCTTAGGGAGTGTTCTGTAGTTTCTCCACCGCCTGCTACCGGATTTTGGTGCCTCTGCTATGAAGACACAACACGTGAGGCAGAAGGCGGGTGTCTTTCCACCTGGCGTAGACTGGTTGATCGTGTCATTGTGTGGTAGAGAGGAAGGCCGGGCGTGAAAGCTGGCACGTGTATGTTGACTTCTTCTCGTGGTGGGTCTGAGTGTGTGTGGTAGAGAGGAAGGCCGGGCGTGAAAGCTGGCACGTGTATGTTGACTTCTTCTCGTGGTGGGTCTGAGTGTGTGTGGTAGAGAGGAAGGCCGGGCGTGAAAGCTGGCACGTGTATGTTGACTTCTTCTCGTGGTGGGTCTGAGTGTGTGTGGTAGAGAGGAAGGCCGGGCGTGAAAGCTGGCACGTGTATGTTGACTTCTTCTCGTGGTGGGTCTGAGTGTGTGTGGTAGAGAGGAAGGCCGGGCGTGAAAGCTGGCACGTGTATGTTGACTTCTGCTCGTGGTGGGTCTGAGTGTGTGTGGTAGAGGGAAGGCCGGGCGTGGCTGGCACGTGTGTGTTGACTTCTTCTCGTGGTGGGTCTGAGTGTGTGTGGTAGAGAGGAAGGCCGGGCGTGAAAGCTGGCACGTGTATGTTGACTTCTGCTCGTGGTGGGTCTGAGTGTGTGTGGTGAGAGGAAGGCCGGGCGTGAAAGCTGGCACGTGTATGTTGACTTCTTCTCGTGGTGGGTCTGAGTGTGTGTTGTGTTAAGCCTCTCTAACAGCACGAGGGACACCGTAAGCATCACCTTCAACTACAGCGTGTAGTTGGTTACAACTTATGGTCTTAAAATATGATCACCTGAAGTTACCACTCCTTGACGACCTTAACGCTACATTGTGGAAGGGATGAGTCAGTCTGGGATGGGTTGGAGTTAGTTTGGTAATTAGTTTGGTTTACGGTTCGTTAAGGTTGTTTGGGTTAGTTTAGTTAGGTTAAGTTACGTTAGGTTAGGTTAGCCTACGTTGGGTTAGGGTTGGGTTAAGTTAGCGAGTTAATGTTCGGTGATCTTCAATATACTCTGAAATTTACTGTAATTGGACGTGTTTTTCTCTACCCCTATAACAGAATAAATCCTACGAATCTGTGTGACTTAACGTAAACTAAAATTGCGCTGAGACTCGATCCTAACTTTGTATAATCTGTCATCCCCAGTAACGGAGGCTGGAGGGAGGTGGAGGTAGCAGTGTGAGGGAGGGAGGGAGGTGGAGGTAGCAGTGTGAGGGAGGGAGGAGGTGGGAGGTGGCAGTGTGAGGAGGGAGGGAGGTGGAGGGTAGCAGTGTGAGGAGGGAGGAGGTGGAGGTGGCGGTGTGAGGGGAGGAGGAGGTGGAGGGAGTAGCAGTGTGAGGGAGGGAGGGAGGTGGAGGGGGTAGCAGTGTGAGGAGGAGGGAGGTGGAGGGTGGCGGTGTGAGGGGAGGGAGGGAGGAGGTGGAGGTAGCAGTGTGAGGAGGGAGGGAGGTGGAGGGTAGCAGTGTGAGGGGAGGGAGGGAGGTGGAGGAGTAGCAGTGTGAGGGAGGAGGAGGTGGAGGAGTAGCAGTGTGAGGGAGGGGAGGGAGGAGGGTGGAGGGTGGCAGTGTGAGGGGAGGGAGGGAGGTGGAGGAGTAGCAGTGTGAGGAGGGAAGGTGGAAGGTGGTGAAGTGGAGGCAGGGGGTGTAAGGGATGGAGGAAGTGGAGGGCAGGGGTGTAGGGATGGAGGGAAGTGGAGGGCAGGGTGTAAGGGATGGAGAGTGGAGGGCAGGGGTGTAGGGATGGAAGGAAGTGGAGGGCAGGGTGTAGGGATGGAGGAAGTGGAGGGCAGGGGTGTGGGGTGGAGAAGTGGAGGGCAGGGGTGTAAGGATGGAGGGCAGGGGTGTAAGGGATGGTGGGAGGTGGAGGTCTGCACCAGGGAA
Source organism: Homarus americanus (assembly GCF_018991925.1). Classification (NCBI taxonomy): domain Eukaryota; kingdom Metazoa; phylum Arthropoda; class Malacostraca; order Decapoda; family Nephropidae; genus Homarus; species Homarus americanus. The sequence goes on from NW_024714712.1 coordinate 342,408, forward strand.
GTTGTCGGGCTGGTGACACGACACGCCACCAGGCGAGGAGAGAGGAGGGGCTGGTGCTTCGGGTTCTCTGTGGTGATCATCTGTCAGGTTTTGTTTATTTATTTGTAAGTCTTCTCTCTCTCTCTCTCTCTCTCTCTCTCTCTCTCTCTCTCTCTCTCTCTCTTCTCGTAATTGTTTCCAGGAAGGATGCGTGTGACCTGCCAGAGACGCATCGACCGCAAAACTATCATAACTTATTATTTTTATTAATATTTATTTATTTATTTATTTATTTGTTTATTTATTTATTGTTTACCGGGTTGGTTTATTGCTGAACACTCCGAAGCTTCGAATCACAGTACTGGTTTATGGAAGCAGGTTAATTAGTTATCTGTATATTGGTTATTGAAACTTGGAATCTCTTAAGTATTTATATTAGTTTATGGTGGTTTCGTTCACGATACTTGTTTCTGAAGCTTCGAATCAGGAAACTGCTTCATGAACCTGAGATAACACTATATTTTGAAGCTTGAGTCGATAAAGCGTCGGTCTTACTATTCTTGGTTCTGAAGCTTCGAATCAAGAAACTGCTCCATGAACCTAAAATGGGATGAATATTGTATTAGGTTGGTGAGCCCGGCCGAGCTCTGCCATTTGTAAGATTATTTGAGAGGAATCAATCACCATTACCAGAGGATCAGTGAGATGAGTCCTGGGAGAAAACTATCAGGAAGACTCTTGTGATAGTCCAGTGGTGCATCTTAGGAGTATCACACACACACACATACTCTCTCTTTCTCTCTCTCTCTCTCTCAGGTTGAGGGCGTAAGGGAGGAATGGGCGAGGAGGAGCCTAAGAAGCAGGCAGGGAGATGTCGTGCTGCTGAGGTCATGATGCCCTTCTACCACACACACACTCTCTAGCCTAATGGAGCCTCTTGCCTCTCCGTATTGTTCTCTTTATGAGTTTTATTTTGTATGTTTTATTTTCTTTGCTTTCATCTCCCTCACCTCTCTCTTTTTTTTCTTTTATCCCCATTGCTGTTATTTTTTCATCCTTGTTTTCCCTCCTCCTCCTCTTCTTCTTCTCTTCCTCCTCCTTCGCAGTTTCATGTTACAGCATACAGAGCGAAGTAGAAATCCTCGACAAACAGATTAGGACGTGTGCCTTTATTCTCCCATTGCTAGGACAGTTGGACACGTTTGGTCTCACCAGAGGTCCAGTTGATCACAAGAGTGTTTCAGTTTTGGCATTTATCATTGGCTGGACACAGTGTTATTGCTTCGACTCTCAGACGAATTACAAGGCTCGGCTTTGAAAGTATTACAAGCTGTTAGAAAAACGTAATTGAAAATTTCTTCTGGAGTTTTTTCAATATTTTTCTGAGATGAGGCCATTAGTGCCCAATGTTTAGTATTAATAATATTAATAATTTACATACTTGACTTCAGCAAAATCTTATGGTTTCTGAAACAACATATATTGTCAACAAAGCATCAGAATCTGAGCGTATGATGTTGCTGTTGTTTGTGATGTTGGGGTGATTGGTCTTTTATGCGGTCAGCTACTGGAAAAACAGGAAGAAATGTTGTGTATTGATGAAGGGTCGTGTTAGCCTTTATTGATGCTTAGAAATATAACAGGATATATGCTACACTGATTGGAAATGTAGCGTGATGTAGTACATGTCAAGATTATGTATATATTACTGATCAGAGTATATAGCGTGATATGGTACACTGATCAAGAGTATAGCTTTGATATATTACGCTGATTGAGTATGGCGTGATTTATTACACTGATCAAGAAGTATAGGTATTATGTGGTACACTGATCAAAGTATACTGATATATTACACTGATCAAGAGTATAGTAATATGTTGTACACTGATCAATATTATAGCGTGATATAATTCACTGATCAAGTATATGTTATATTATATACTGATCAAGAGTATAGCGTGATATATTACACTGATCAAGAGTATAGCGTGATATAGTACACTGAATTTCCTCCCCTCTACAAATCTCCCCTCCTTTTTTTTCTTCCTTCTCTTCCTTCGTTCTCTCTTAATTTCCCTCCTACTTACCCATCCTCCTCCTCCTTCCCTCCTCTCCTTTTCTTTTCCTCATCCCTCATTCTCCTTCTTTCTTCACCCATGTCCCCCTTTCTCCCTCCTTACCCTTTTCTTTCCTCCCTCCCTCCTCCCCTCTCCCCTCCCCTCCCTCCCTCCCCTCCCTCCCTCCCTCCCTCCTCCCCTCCCTCCCCTCCCCTCCCTCCCTCCCCTCCCCTCCTCCCCTCCCCTCCCTCCCCCAAACTAAAGAGATAAAAACACAGGTAATAATAATTACTATGCACTGTGCAGGAGGCAGCGTCAACAGGTGGTGTTGAGGTGCTTATAGTTGCAGGGACTAATATACGGGCTTATTAGTGTGTGTGTGTGTGTGTGTGTGTGTGTGTGTGTGTGTGTGTGTGTGTGTGTGTGTGTGTGTGTGTGTGTGTGTGTGTGTGTGTGTGTGTGTGTGTGTGTGTGTGTGTGTGTGTGTGTGTGTGTGTGTGTGTGTGTGTGTGAAATTAACCCTCCTGCGTATGTATGTGAAAGTGCAGCAAGTTCAATTGTGTGCCTAAATCATAAATAAACAAGGGGTGTTACGTTAGAGAGGAAGATTTGCATAACAAGTGCGGGAGGAAGATTACAAACAAGCCTCCATGTATACGCACACGGGTGAAATAAATATGATACTTCATCGGGGGGTGAAGGTTTGGGTACTCAGGAAGGAGGGTGAGAAAGCGACGGGGGGGCAGGGGCAGAGGACCGACGGAGGAAGATAGACGTAGAGGCAGAGAAGGAGGAAGGGGTGGGGTGGACTCTCTCCTCTTATCTCTCCATCTCCCCCAGTGCTTTGTTTGGAGTATTACTTGGGTCGTGGTCGGGTGCTGATACTGTGTGTGAAATACTGAACGTTTTATTTGTATCGTTGTTGGCTGTGTTGTAATTGTTGCCGGTGCTGGCTAAAGTCTGTCTGGAATTATACTGAAAGTGAAGGGAGCATGGGCGCTGTTCATTACCTTCACTGTCGATGTTGTTATAATACGGGCAGCCATGACTGATTTATCAAGTGTTCTTGTATGATAAGTTCTTCATTTCTTGTTTATGTTCAACATCGTTACTGGTGGACACACTGTGTTATTCTGTACGCTAACCTCAAGCATCAATGATATTTTCAGTGTGTAGACGAGACCAGTGTAAGGATGACAGACAAATTTGTGTTGGGTTGTTGTTAGTCGTCACATCAAATACTTGTATCGATCCGCAACTTTCTTGTGCGTGTCAACTAATATGTTTTATCTCGTTGCAGGTGGCGTTGGAGTTGGTCGCCAAGATGAGGTTGACGACGTCGACTGTACTGTTCACGTGACGTAGTGTCTGCTGTAGCTCACAGTGCTGGCCCACGTCATCTGTGTCTGATGGCCACCATAAAAGTAAAGAGCAAACTGCTGGGGCTCAAACTGGCCCGAAAGACAGTTGTACAGTGTTGGACGCGTTGGTCCAACGTGTGGGCGTGTGGGCTCACCGGGTGGGCGTGTGGCGGGCTGGTGTGGGCGTGTGGGGCCAGCGTGCGGGCGTGTGTGATGGTGGGGTGTGAACGCCTCCCAGGAAGATGAGTTCGAGCGACGTGGGCGCGGTGGTCGGAGCGTGCAGTGGGGGACGAGGGCCTACGTGAGGGGGTGTGCCCGTGGTCCGCCCCAGCTGGCAAAGGTCATCAGGTCAGTACCTGGGCGTGGTGCCTCCTGGCCAACCCCGGCCTCGCCTCAACCCTTCTCCTCCTGTCCGCGGGGCGTGGACTCCGCGTCGCCGCCGGTGCTTCAGGTTCAAGGAAGGACGTCGTGTCGTTCCCCGTCGGCTGGCTGATCATCCCAGAGAGTACGATGGTTTCTTCGAGATCCTAGTGAGGACGGGCGTGCTGTGCGATGCATGGAGGCGTGTCGAGCCATTGAAGCTTTCACACTCCGCCTGGTGCGAGAAGATTGGCTTGAAGGCGTACGTGTCGCGCTCCGACGACGTTTGACACCATCACAGAAGTCACGGGCGGTTTAGCTGGCGAAACGCTGGTGCTGGTAGGTGGTCATGGGCTCCAAGAACAACGGCAAAAATCATGTTTCTCCGCTGCGCTGTTGGGCTGGACAAAATGTATCTACCATATGACTCGAGGAAAGTTCTCGGCCATAGCCAAGGAAGACAACATCAGCGGCGTACACAGCATCCGCAACTTGCTCAACAAGCGATTGCCTCTCATGGTCCGCATGGTGCGGCCGCCCGCCCGTTGGTGCCAAGGCCGCCGCTGGTTCTTACCAGAGCTGAGACTTTTGCTGCTTTTTCAGAGGGAGCCGCTGGCGGCGTTACCTCTGGGAAGGACGCGCCACTTATCTTGCTCCTCCTGCAGCGCTCAAGCTGGGCACACGCCCCGCAACGCTGACCAAGTGGAAGACGAAAGAGTTCTTGAGGCGTGTGAACGCGCCAATTCACTGCTACAGGAGGTGGCGGACAGGATACGTATCTGCGTGAGCGTATCGTTGGGGAATAAGGGCGGCATGCGTGACCCTCGTTCTCCAATTGGCCTGCCAAAACAAGCACCGCCACAAGCACCATCACCATCACAATCACCACCGTCCACATCGTACCAAGAGTCCTCCTGAGAACCAACAGTCTGGCGCGGCAGCAACGCACCCGACGACTATGACGAGATTGATCAGATCTACGACTATGTTCGAGGCCGCACTACCCAGCACATCAAGTCCCTCGCCAGCGACGACCATTCAGCCCACAGCCGCAGGCCGCAGCTGCCTCCAGTGTCGTCGGAGGATGACGGCGGGCCACGCCGCCCCCATCGAGACCATCCCTCCGCCGTGGTGACCAGCGACCCCTACGAGAAACTCTCGCCCTCAGTCCACCGGCACTCCATTTCTCGCTGCCCTGGACCATGCGGCAGAGCGAAGATTCGAAACGCTCAAGAAAATCTGGCGAAAAGAAGAGCAGCAGTCCAGCAGCAGCAGCAACAACAACAGCAGCATCAGCAGGTAATAGCCCCAGCAACAGTCCCCGGGGGAGTTGTCATCAGCCGGTGACGCTTCCAGGAGAACAAACCTGGCAACAATAAACTTTTGTGGAGGCGTCACAGCAGCAGACTTCTGAGATGGATGTTCCGTCACAAGTCGCGTCGCCTGTGAAGGAGGCGCTGATGGAGGTGGGGGGGCGTGGGTCCTGTGGTGGAGGTTGGGCCGGTGGTGGCGGGTCGTCGCCTTCTCCACTGTTCAGCTGCGCTATAAGTCCCTCTAACTTGGCTATGGACTTGACACACTGGATTCGAGCACCTCAGGCGGAAAAGGATCAGCGGATTCAGGAGGATCGGGTGCCATCAAGGCCAAACTTCCGGAGAAACGGAGTCGAAAGTTGACGAGGCCGAGATTCCTCGTGTGGGACGGACAGGGTCCGTCAGATTCCATGGGCATAGGAGGACGTCTCGGGCTGATGGAGCGGAGAAACTGAGGCTGAACCTGGCGTGTACCGCCACGCCAGGAGACACCATGATCGCCGCCACCTCCAGACTTCTCGCCTCTCAGAAGAAGATTGGCACCTCTTTTATGAGGTCAGTACAACCTTGAGTCTGTCTACTGTTAATAGCTGTAAACCGGGATGGTGGAGTCAAGGTGCCTGGGTCTTACCTCCTCACCCATCCTTGTTCTACAGCCCTGTGTTTAGATACAATAGATACAAACATTAAGGTCTACGGGTTTTCTTTTGTGAATTTCTATGTTTTGGTGATAAATGCTTGGTTTTTTTTGTAATTAGTACAAGACAGGCTTACAGACAGGTAAGCCTCACTACAGGACAGGTAAGCCTCACTACAGGACAGGTAAGCCTCACGGTGTGTATCACTGTCCAGGTGACAAGAGGCGACCAGATGAGGTGGACAGGTGAGGTCGGTCACACAGGTCACACTGTATATAACCCCTAAACCCTTAGCCTTCTTGATCACACAAAACCGCCGCTGCTGCTGTTGTATTCAGGGGAACTTAAGGCAGAATGAAGAGAAAGTGTTTGGCTGAGGTGAATAGTGGGATGTGGCCAGGTAAAGAGTGTTGCTGGGTACGTCAGGGGAGGAATGTGGCCAGGTAAAGAGTGTTGTTGGAGGTACGCCAGAGGGATGTGGCCAGGTAAAGAGGTGTTGCTGGGTACGTCGGGGGAGGAATGTGGCCGGTAAAGAGTGTTGCTGGAGGTACGTCAGGGGGGATGTAGCCAGGTAAAGAGTGTTGCTGGAGGTACGCCAGAATGTGGCCAGGTAAAGAGTGTTGCTGGAGGTTCGTCAGGGGGGATGTGGCCAGGTAAAGAGTGTTGCTGGGTACGCCAGGGGAGGAGAATGTGGCCAGGTAAAGAGTGTTGCTGGAGGATACGTCAGAAGAGGGGGCTAATCAGTGTGGTGAGCAGCAGTGGTAGTAATAATTTATTTGTATAAATGGTTTAAAGACATAACATTAAACTCGAGTGATACTTGAGTCGTAGTAGATGTAGGTAGTGGTAAAGGCGCAGCAGTAGAAAGACCTGGCGCTGTGGTAGGAAGTTTGGCTCTCTGTGTAAGAGGGAAAGAAAAGAGGTTAATTTAAGTCGAGAGTGATAATTATGCACATCTTATGAAGAGAAAATAATGCAATCTTATTAGCTCTATTAAACTATGAAGCATTGTAACCACAGTTATATCCTGTTGTTTATCTTCGTCATAATATCATTATGGTTATTTAATTTTAGATGTGATTGATAATGTTGTTTTTATATAAAGTTTATAATAGTTCATACAGGTATTACCTGTATAATTATTTTACGTTTGTATATTGATTAACATCTGCAAGGTGTTAGACATCAGGTGTAGAGGAAGGTAAAGTTTCACCAAGACACAGGTAAGGGAGGCACCTGCACCTCATCCTCCCAGGCAAGTCCCATACCTGTGTAATATCCAGATTTGTGGTAGTTGACTTGTGAAGCTGTGGCAAAAAACAGGGTTGTTGGGGTTGGTGGATGTTGTGTGGTGGACGGTGGTGGATGTTGTGTGGATGTGATGAGTGGTGGATGATATGTGTGTGTGTGTGACGTGTGACTGGTGGTGGTGGCAGATGATGTGATGGTGACGACGGATGATAGGTGTCGGTGGATGGTGGATGGTATGGTCGTTTATATAGTATGTGGGTGTGGCGGTGACGCTGATCTGTGAACATGGAGAGGATAATGGAATGGATGGAGTCACTCAGAGCAGCCCTAACCTGTTGACGTGATGTACAAGGTGGGGGGTGGGGAGGTGGTGTACAAGGTGGGGGTGGTGGCGTGCAAGGTGGGGGTGGGGGAGGTGGTGTGTACAATTGGGGTGGGGGAGGGTGGTGTACAGGTGGGGGTGGCGTGCAAGGTGGGGTGGGGGGAGGTGGTGTACAGGTGGGGGTGGGGAGGTGGTGTACAAGGTGGGGGGTGGCGTGCAAGGTGGGGGTGGGGGAGGTGGTGTACAAGGTGGGGGGTGGCGTGCAAGGTGGGGGTGGGGGTGGTGTCAAGGTGGGGGTGGTGTACAAGGTGGGGGGTGGTGTACAAGGTGGGGTGGGGGAGGTGGGTGTACAAGGTGGGGTGGTGGTGTACAAGGTGGGGGTGGGGAGGTGTGGTGTACAAGGTGGGGGTGGGGGAGGTGTGGTGTACAAAGTGGGGGGTGGTAGAGGTGGTGTACAAGGTGGGGGTGGTGGAGGTGGTGTACAAGGTGGGGTGAAGAACAGAGGGAGGGAGGTAGTGGGAGAATGTGTGTCTGTATGTATATATGTAAATGACTTCTGTGTTTGTTTTTGTTGACCCGAATTAAACACCTTCTTGTGTTTGTGTCCCACGAGACTAAAAGAGGATTGATATTTACATTTGTATTTTGTAAAGGATTGCATGTGTATGTAGAGATAATATAGTTGGCTGTGAAAACGTCGTGAGAGATATGACTGGTAATACTGGTGTGTAATGTGCGTCTTTACCCCTCTTTAGACGTGTGCAAGAACGGATATAACAAGTGGTTATCATTTGTGTATAACTTCTCACCTCGCGTTATACATACGAGCATTACTTCCTCACCGGCCGCAGTTATCCTTCAGCCAGCAGAACAATACATTATGATCAAGGCGTTGATAACAATTTACTGCCACCACTGTGATACCTGAGTGCTCCCACCCCGAGGCGAGGCTCCACCTGGGTCCTGCTCAGGGGTTACCTCGGCTGGCTCCTACTCAGGGGTTACTCACCTCGGCTGGCTCCTACTCAGGGGTTACTCACCTCGGCTGTCTCCTACTCAGGGTTTACTCACCTCGGTTGGCTCCTACTCAGGGTTTACTCACCTCGGCTGGCTCTCTCAGGGGTTAATCACCTCGGCTGTCTCTCCAGGGTTACTCACCTCGGCTGTCTCCTCAGGGGTTACTCGCCTCGGCTGTCTCCTACTCAGGGGTTACTCACCTCGGCTGTCTCCTACTCAGGGTTTACTCACCTCGGCTGTCTCCTACTCATGGGTTTCACCTCGGCTGGCTCCTACTCATGGTTACTCACCTCGGCTGGCTCCTACTCAGGGGTTACTCACCTCGGCTGGCTCCTACTCATGGGTTACTCACCTAGCCGAGGCCCCACCTGTTACTGAGCGAGGCGCCGGGCTGTCCTACCTAATTGTAATTTATCGGCATGTTACACTTACCTCTCATCTCCCGGGGCTAAGGCGGTCTCACGCTCACCTAAGTTATTGTGGTTTAAGTTATAACAGAGACTTTACCCGGTGCGTGAGCTAGATGATGAGTGTGTGTTGGGGAGGTGTGTGGGGAGGGAGGGTGTGTGGGGAGGGAGAGTGTGGGGGAGGAGGTGTGTGGGGAGGGAGTGTGTGGGTTGAGGGAGGTGTATGGAGGGACTGTGTGAGAGAGGAGGGAGAGTGTGCGCGTGGGAGAGAGTGCGTGCAGGAGGAGTGCGCGCGAGGAGAGTGCGCGTGCGTGAAGTGTGTGTGTGTGTAAAGTAGGTGGAAGGGAGTGCGTGTTTAGAATAGGACAGGAGCAATGGAAACGTGCGTGGGAATAGTGCGGATGTAGTGGAAGGTGTGTAAAGGGCCAGGACAGGTGTGCAAGAAAGTGTGTGGGGGAGCAGGCAGGTGTGTAAGAAAGAGGAGGGGGGGCAGGACAGGTGTGCAAGAATGTGTGTGTGGGGGGAGTAGTGAAGTGATGTCCAGCTTCTGATGTTACCTTTATTACAGTAAGTTAGAGTCTTTTGTTGTGACTGCCTCCTCTTTGTGATTGTTGGAGGCTCAAGTCCCCAATGAGGTAGATGGTGGGTGGGGGCCTGCTGGTGGGTGTGTGGGGTGGTGTGCCCGGGGGTGGGGATCAGGCCAGTCACTACTCTGCATCACACACAGGAAGCTCTTTACCTCCTTTGTTGTGGCTTCAGTAGGACAGGGAGGGGGGGTCCACATTTGTTTTTAGTAGTCTCTCAGGAAGTTGTTTATCTTTGTTGCTGTGGCTCCTCGTCGTCTTCCATACTCGAGACTTTGGTCAAGATGGTCTGTTGTTAATATTGTCTTAGTTAACGTAAGAATGATACATTTATTCATAATGTGGAAAACTACAACTTCATTCAAGAAGTTCAGAAACCATTTATTTTGTCCAGAAGCATCGCCATTATTTACAGTGTTGTAAAACTGTTTCAAGGTCATTTATACCCAAAAATAAAATGATTCATGGTATCGAAACACGTGAGCCTTATAGAGGATGTTGGAAAGTAAGATTATATACAGTACAGTAGAGGATGTTCAGAAATAAGTTCACTCAGTGTGTCTAAACCAGTACCGTCAATTTGGGGAGGACAGACAGCTGGGGGAGGTGAGCCGTGACACAGCACTCAGGTGGCGAAGCGTGCTATATTGGCTGCTCTTAACTGGCTATTCCGGGATTTTCTCACCCACAAATCTGTAACAAATAGTATCATATTCTAATACATTTATTTTTTTAGAGAAAATTACTCCCGCATGGTGGCTCTAGTTGATTGTTATGGTGTTAATACGACAGTACACACGCCTCACTAACTATTTCAGTGCCTTGGGGGTTCTTGTTGTGTTCATAATGACAAAATTCCAAACCAGATCACTTTTTCTTTCATTTGTACTTTCTTTTCATCAGTTATCTACCATTTTTCTCATCTTTATTAGTGAATCTTTTTTTTGTTGAATATTTCAGCGGTCACTTCGCTGTCTGTCACCTGCGTCTTTCGTGTTAATAAAAAAGAAAAAAGTCTCGTGTCTTGTATGTGTTATCTGCTGTACGAAGGTTCAATAAACATAAACCAGAATACTTCTTGGTGTGTGTGTGTGTTGCTTAGTGTACGCCTTCAACACACTACAATGCCACCGTATGTGTTCTGTTCTGTCCTCACGAGACTATATTAACACTTGGGATTACCGCTGTTAACGTGTTCTTGGACTCACATTGCTGCCTTCACTACGCAAAACATCATTATATTTGTTGTCGTGTGTTTAAGCCTCCACAAAACACTGTAATTATGTACTTATGATGTTTGTGAACGTGCAAGAGCACAGACCAGGAGTACAAGTTATGTTTGTAGTCTTATTTTGTACCCACGGTTACTCAGAAGAGAATACTGTACGTGGTGGTGTCTGTACACACACACACCACACACACACACACACACTGCTGGGTTTGAATTGCTTGACCAAATTAAGGAACAGAAAATTGGAAGGGTAGAGAAAAGTCAAATTGTACGGTTAATAGACGTCTGTTGACCTTTGTACTGAACTGCTTTGAGTGTGTGCCTGTGCATGAGAGTGAGTGAGTGTATTAGAGTGAGTGCCTTGGCGTGAGGTGAGTGAGTGTGTTAGAGTGAGGTGCCTTGGCATGAGAGTGAGTGAGTGTGTGTGGTGTGCCTTGGCATGGTGAGTGAGTGTATTGGTGGTGCCGCGTGAGTGGTGGTGTGTTGGAGTGTGTGCCTTGGCGTGAGTGAGTAGTGTGTTAGGTGGGTGCCTTAGCATGAGGTGTGAGTGGTGTGTTAGGTGGTGCCTTGGCATGAGGTGGTGGGTGTGTTGGTGAGTGCCTTGGCGTGAGGTGGTGGGTGTGTTGGGTGGTGCTTGGCATGAGGTGGTGGTGTGTGGGGTGGTGTGGCATGGTGGTGGTGTGGGTGGGTGCCTTGGCATGAGGGTGAGTGAGTGTGTTAGGTGGAGTGCCTTGGCATGGTGGTGGTGTGTGGGTGTGGCATGAGGTGGTGGGTGTGGGTGGGTGTGGCGTGAGGTGGTGAGGTGTGGGTGGGTGCCTTGGCATGAGGTGGTGGGGTGTGTTAGTAGTGCCTTAGCATGAGGTGGTGGAGTGTGTTGGAGTGCGTGTGGCATGAGGTGGTGAGTGTGGGTAGTGCCTTGGCGTGAGGTGGTGAGTGTGTTGGAGTGGGTGCTTGGCGTGAGGTGAGGTGGAGTGTGTTGGGTGAGTGCCTTGGCATGAGGTGGTGGAGTGTGGGTGGTGCCTTGGCGTGAGTGAGTGGGTGTGTGGGTGAGTGCCTTGGCATGAGGTGGTGGAGTGTGTTAGGTGGTGCCTTGGCGTGAGGTGGTGAGGTGTGTTGGGTGGGTGTGGCATGGTGGTGGGTGTGTGGGTGGTGCTTGGCATGAGGTGGTGGTGTGTTGGGGTGGTGTGGCATGTGGTGGGTGGTGTGTTGGGTGGTGTGGCGTGAGGTGAGTGGGTGTGTTGGGGTGGTGCTTGGCGTGAGGTGAGTGTGAGTGTGTTGGGTGGTGCTGTGGCATGAGGTGGTGGTGTGGGTGGGTGCTTGGCATGGGGTGGTGGGTGTGTTGGGTGGGTGCTTGGCGTGGGGTGGTGGTGTGTTAGGTGGGTGTGGCATGAGGTGGTGGGTGTGTGGGTGGTGCCTTGGCATGAGGTGGTGGTGTGTTGGGTGGTGCCTTGGCATGAGGTGGTGGGGTGTGTTGGGTGGTGCCTTGGCATGAGGTGGTGGGTGTGTTGGGTGAGGTGCCTTGGCGTGGTGGTGGGTGTGTTGGGTGAGTGCTTTGGCATGAGGTGGTGGTGTGTGGGGTGGAGTGCCTTGGCGTGGGTGGTGGGTGTGTTGGGTGGGTGCCTTGGCATGAGGTGGGTGAGTGTGTTGGGTGAGTGCTTTGGCGTGAGGTGGTGGGTGTGTTGGGTGAGTGCTTGGCATGAGGTGGTGGGTGTGTTGGGTGGTGCCTTGGCGTGAGGTGGTGGGTGTGTTGGGTGGTGCCTTGGCATGAGTGGTGGTGGGTGTGTTGGAGTGGGTGCCTTGGCGTGAGGTGAGTGGGTGTGTGTTGGGTGGTGTGGCATGAGGTGGTGGTGTGGTGGAGTGCTTGGCGTGAGGTGAGGTGAGTGTGTGGGGTGAGTGCCTTGGCATGAGGTGGTGGGGTGTGTTGGGTGGGTGCTTTGGCATGAGTGGTAGTGTGTTGGGTGGGTGCCTTGGCATGAGGTGGTGGGTGTGTTGGGTGGAGGTGTGGGTGAGGTGGGTGTGAGTGAGTGCCTTGGCGTGAGTGGGTGAGTGTGTTGGGTGGGTGCGCCAGAGTGGTGAGTGTGTGGAGTGGTGCCTTGGCGTGAGGTGGTGGGTGTGTTGGGTGGGTGCCTTGTGAGGTGGTGGTGTGTGTGGGTGGGTGCCTTGGCATGAGGTGGTGAGTGTGTTGGGTGGGTGCCTTGGCGTGGTGGTGAGTGTGTTGGGTGGGTGCCTTGGCGTGAGGTGGGGTGTGTTGGGTGGGTGCCTTGGCGTGAGGTGGTGGTGTGTGGGTGAGTGCCTGCATGAGTGGTGGGTGTGTTGGGTGAGTGTGGCGTGAGGTGGTGAGTGTGTTAGGTGGGTGCTTTGGCGTGAGGTGGTGAGTGTGTTGGGTGGTGCTGTGGCATGAGGTGGTGGAGTGTGTTGGAGTGAGTGCCTTAGCGTGAGGTGGTGGTGTGTGGGTGAGTGCCTTGGCGTGAGGTGGTGGTGTGTTGGAGTGAGTGCCTTGGCATGAGGTGGTGGGGTGTGTGGGTGGGTGCCTTAGCGTGAGGTGGTGAGTGTGTGGGTGAGTGCCTTAGCGTGAGGTGGTGAGGGTGTTTGGGTGAGTGCCTTGTGAGGTGAGTGGTGTGTTGGTGTGCCTTGGCGTGAGGTGAGGTGAGTGTGTTGGGTGGGTGCCTTGGCGTGAGGTGGTGAGTGTGTTGGAGTGAGTGCCAGCATGAGGTGAGTGAGTGTATTGGAGTGGGTGCTTGGCGTGAGGTGGTGAGTGTGATTGGGTGGGTGCCTTGGCGTGAGGTAGTGTGTTGGGTGGGTGCCTTGTGAGTGAGTGAGTGTGTTGGGTGGGTGTGGCATGAGGTGGTGGGTGTGTTGGGTGGGTGCCTTAGCGTGAGGTGGTGGTGTGTGGAGTGAGTGCCTTGGCATGAGGAGTGAGTGAGTGTGTGGGGTGGTGCTTGGCATGAGTAGGTGGGTATTTGGGTGGGGTGCCTTGGCGTGAGGTAGTGAGTGTGTTGATTGGAGTGCCTTAGCATGAGGTGAGTGAGTGTATTGGGTGAGTGCTGGCATGAGGTGATGGTGTGTTGGTGCTTGGCGTGAGTAGGTGGGTGTGATTGGAGTGGAGTGCTGGCATGAGGTGAGTGAGTGTGTTGGAGTGAGTGCCTTAGCATGTGGTGGTGTTGGGTGGGCTTGGCGTGAGGGTGGTGAGTGTGGGTAGGTGCCTTGGCGTGAGTGGGTAGTGTATTAGAGTGTGATGCCTTGGTGAGTGGTGAGGTGTGTTGGTAGGTGCCTTGGCGTGAGGTGAGTGAGTGTATTGGAGTGGGTGCCTTAGCATGGTAGTGTGGTGTGTGGTGAGTGCTGCTTGCATGAGAGTGAGTGGTGTGTTGGGTGGTGACTTGGCGTGAAGAGTGGTAGTGTATTGGAGTGAGTGCCTTGGCGTGAGAGTGGTGAGTGTATTGGAGTGAGTGCCTTGTAGAGGTGGTGGAGTGTGTTGAGTGGAGTGCCTTAGTGAGGTGAGGTGAGTGTATTAGGTGAGTGCCAGGGTAGTGATGTATTGTGATGCTTAGCGTGGTGAGTAGTGTGTAGGTGAGTGCCTTGGCGTGAGTGGGTGAGTGTATTGGTGGTGCCTTGGCATGAGTGAGTGGTGTGTGGTAGGTGGTGCCTTGGCATGAGTGAGTGTATTAGAGTGAGTGCCTTGGTGAGGTGAGTGGTGTGTGTTAGGTGGAGTGCCTTGGCGTGGTGGTGGGTGTGTGTGGGTGGTGTGTGGCATGAGGTGGTGGTGTGTTAGGTGAGTGCCTTGGCGTGAGGTGGTGGGTGTGTTGGGAGTGAGTGCCTTGTGGGGAGTGAGTGGGTGTGGGTGGTGTGGCATGAGGTGGGTGGTGTGTGGGTGGTGCCTTGGCGTGGGGAGTGGGTGGTGTGTTGGTGAGTGCCTTGGCGTGAGGTGAGTAGGTGTAGGAGGTGCCTTAGCGTGAGGTAGTGGTGTATGGGTGGTGCCTTGGTGAGAGTGAGTGTATTGGTGAGGTGCGAGGTGATGTGTTAGTGAGTGCCTTGGCGTGAGGTGAGTGGTGTGTTAGGTGGTGACTTAGCGTGGTGAGTGAGTGTGTTAGGTGGTGCTGGCAGGTGATGGGAGTGGTGCTTGGCGTGAGTGGTGGGTTGGGTGATGCTTGGTGAGTGAGTGTGTTAGGTGGAGTGCTTGGCGTGAGGTAGTGAGTGTATTAGGTGAGTGCCTAGCATGAGGTAGTGGTGTGTTAGGTGTGTGCCTTAGCATGAGAGTGAGTGAGTGTATTAGAGTGAGTGCCTTAGCGTGAGAGTGAGTGAGTGTATTGGGGTGAGTGCCTTAGCGTGAGAGTGAGTGAGTGTATTAGAGTGAGTGCCTTAGCGTGAGAGTATGGGTGTTAAGTGGTAGTTTGGGAAGTAAAAATCGGCCTGGGGTCAGAAATTCACCCTTAAATGACTTAACGATCTAGTTTAGGACAGAAAAGTGACGCCAGTTAGTTAGTTGTGGTTGATAAAGGTTCTGGCGAGCCGTTTATGGCGAGTTGTGGGGCAGCGTGAAGAAGACAAGTTTATGGTCTTTGTAGATAATAAGAATTGTTGATTGGATAAATAAAACAGTTGGTCAAATGGAAGCCTCGGTTCTAATCGTCCCCAATGTAACTTAGCCTAGGCTTGTCAGGCCCCAGTGCTAATAGGGTAGTTAGGCTTGGATTTAATAGGACTGGGGAGCTCATTTGTCCTGAAGAAATGAGTCGGGAGTGTTATCATGTTGAGAATCTACACCGAACTGACGAGCTAGAGAGACTAAACAGCGTCTGTCTGGAGATGTGGCCGTGTAGTGTACCCGCCTAGTTTAATCACCCGACACACATGGTGGGAGATAGTGGCTAATTTGTTAACTTAGGGCACGGGGCCACGACACACACACACACACACGACACAGATGTAAGCGAGAGTGTGAAGGCTCATGTGGGGAGAAATAATATACTTGGGTTTTATATCATCTTTTAACATTACGCGAATCATATACTTCCCTCACACTAGCTATTAATTATATATACGCCAGAAGATAACATAGAAGGTGTAGTGTAGTGACCAGGTTGTGTGAGGTTGGATTAGCCCTTTGATCGACCCGGTACTGAAGGGAAAATGTACAATAAATCACATATATTGGACGTTAGTGTCTACACGTATGCGACTGACTCTTCTCAGTACACAGTGAGTAATAATCTTTGGGGGGGGTTGATTATTTTCCCCCGGGGGACCTGACCACAACACTGTCATGTCCGATGGTGGTAAGGTGTTGTGGTGATAAACTAAGGTATGGTATGTGTGTGATTTCACTATTTACACACACACACACACACACACACACACACACACACACGAAGTTATAAGCCGTACTTTTAGATATATAGCTTAAAGGTGTGGAACTGTGTACACTAAGAAGCTTATATAATGAAGGAGCAGCGGCAGGTGTACTCACAAGTGTAGGAATTAGCCGACAACTCACAAACTTTGAGCCATAATGAACAACTGACTAACTTTCATAGATCAACGGCCCACAGCCCCACACACTCACTAACTTGGGT
The DNA here is from genome assembly GCF_018991925.1 of Homarus americanus. Classification (NCBI taxonomy): domain Eukaryota; kingdom Metazoa; phylum Arthropoda; class Malacostraca; order Decapoda; family Nephropidae; genus Homarus; species Homarus americanus. Next base: position 358,501 of record NW_024714712.1, read on the forward strand.
CATAACCAACACACACACACACACACACACACCGGAGGAGGAGCTACGGCTCAGCCCACCAGCCTTCCCTCCTCCTCCTCCTCGCCCTACTTGGGACCGGAAGTATAAATAGCGTGCAGCATTTTACAGCGTTGACGTGCAATTAACTTCGCTTTAAAATGAGGAAAGCGACTTCCTCCCAGATGGGGTGGCGAGAGAGAGAGAGAGAGCACTGTCTCCTCGCGCCAAGACGACACCAAGTGACCATTACTACTTCATGCACTAGAGGTTGAAGGGAGTCAAATCTAGGTTCTCGCGTTATAGTTCAATTACTCGCCGGGTCAGTGTGGTCCCTCGATAACACGGCAGAGAGACGTGTCAGGACGGGGTTAAACGTGTTAAGACAGAGTTAAACGTGTTGAGACAGGGTACAATGTGTCAAGGCAGGATTAAATATGTCATGACATTAAAACGTATCGAGACAGGGTTAAACGTGTCAGAACTGATTGGCAGGTGTTATAATGTAAGGACAGGTTAAAACGAACGGAAATAAATTAAAATTCTCCAACACGGGATGAAAGTTGTCAGTATCAAGAGAAACGTGTTTAAATCGAATGAAACTTTTCGAAACAGTGAAACGTACAAAGGCTGGGTGAAACTTGACATGCGAGAGGGAAAGATGTCAGGAGAGTGAAACGTTATACAAAATGACTTCTGTTAAGTGTCGCCTTTGTAGAGTCAAATGGGTCGAGGTGGGCGAGTCTGCTGGCTGTAGGTCGTGTCTGCTGGCAGTAGGTCGTGTCTGCTGGCAGTAGGTCGTGTCTGCTGGCTGTAGGTCGTGTCTGCTGGCAGTAGGTCGTGTCTGCTGGCTGTAGGTCGTGTCTGCTGGCAGTAGGTCGTGTCTGCTGGCTGTAGGTCGTGTCTGCTGGCTGTAGGTCGTGTCACTACAGGTAATATTGGACAGATTAATACACGTGTCTGAGGTTTGTTGTGGTTGAGAGGTCAAGGTTGTGGCTCGTGTCCCATTAATGCCTTGATAGACGGGGTAACAGAGAGAGAGAGACAGAGATAGACGGGGTAACAGCGAGAGAGAGAGAGGATAAAGAGAAAAATGGACAGATAGACGGAATAAGAGAGAGAGAGAGAACGGGAGAAAGTTATAACACAGAAGAACAGGAGAAGAGGAGGAGGCTTAACAGACACGTAACGCCAACATGTCAACTTTACTGTGTTAAGACTCGCCAAACGTTCTCAATGTCACTGGTATGAGGCAACACAAAGACTCACTCAGGCATAATATTTCACCTACTGCCCCCAACACACACACACACACACACACACACACACACACACACACACACACACACACACGCATTCCAACTTTCAGGGCATTTACACGACGCTGGCATCTTAAAAAAAATCTCGTCCAAAAATTTTCTCATTATAAGCTCAACAATTTTGTCGGTATTATTATTTATTCGGGAAATTTAGTATTTTTTTACACCATGAAGCGTTTTAGTGACCGGTGATTTATGTACCGGACGACACTTTAAGTATTTATTATATCTTTTAACAGTCCGGTGTTTTATTTTCTTGCCGGTATTTACCTACGACAGAACATTTATTTTCAGTGTACACATTTTTTTCCTTTCTCTAGCCTTGGTCACCCATTACAGTGTGACAACCTTGCAATAAAAAGTCAGTATTTTTTTTCTCAGGTAATTTTCTCACCTGTATTTACCGCAGTGTAGCCTTAATGTTTGTGAGAGACCGTTCGCTTTAGACTCATCATGTTTAAAGTTTTAGGTATCACGGCTGAGGGTAGCGGCAAGGACGTGTTGGGGAGGGGGTGAGGGATAGGGGTGGGAGGGAGGAGGAGGGATAAGGGGTGGGAGGAGGGAGGGATAGGGGGTGGGAGGGAGGGGGATAGGGGGTGGGAGTGAGGGAGGGGGGATAGGGGGTGGGAGGGAGGGAGGGAGGGGGGGTACATGTACTAGCGCATATCACGAAGGTCATGCAATTTGAAGTTTTGGCAGGAAGTGATGATAAAAAATTGGTTGCGGAACGAAATCCTCGCTAGTCTAACTTAACGTAAACCACAGTCACTCCAAACCTAACCTAACCAAACCTATCGTAAAGTAACGTAATGTATCGTAACCAAACGTAACTTAGACTAAAACTCACTTTATATTTAACTTTCCAACTTTAACGTTAACTCACAGCCACAAGCAACAACAACAACAATAACAGGATATCAAGACTCCCAGCTGAGACCTGATTTGTGGTGTTAGTCATCCACTTTGTAATTTTAATGGCTGGGATTTTATTCTTGGATTAATTATGTTCGCTGGGATTTTTTTTCCCCACATGAATTTTGTCCATTGTGATATTGTCCGGTGAGATTTTGTCCAGAGTAGAATCATTGCGCTGGATTTTTGTTTTGTTTATATACAGTAAAGAACATAGTGAAACGGGATTTTGTTTGTGCACTCATTCAGATAACATGACTTTGTGTTCTCAGTACCTCCCTCCCTCCCTCCCCCACCCCTCAGTTCGTAGGAGTACCCCCCATCTCTCTCTGTCATGTTGATAAATCCCTTTTACCTTGAAGTGTGTGTGTGTGTGGGGGGTTGTTTTAGATTGACTTGGAGAACAAAATAAAGTGTTTGGTGAGAGTGTGTGTGGCAGTACATGGCGTGTTAGCTGAGTGCGTCTGTATACGGCGTGATAATGCGCGTTTAAGTGCGACTGTTTGTTAGTGCGTGGAGGTGTGTGGTGGCATGAAGTTGCGTGGTGTGTTGAGTGTGTATAGCGACGTATAGGGTGCGTGGCGACGTATGTGTGGGTGGCGACGTATGTGTGGGTGGCGACGTATGTGTGGGTGGCGACGTATGCATACGTGGCGGGGTATGTGTGCGTGTACTGGCAGGATGAGAGGCGTGGTGTGATGACCCCTGACTGTCCCTGCACAAGAGGAAGGGGCGTGGCCGACCTCTCTATCACCCACACTTTTTTTATGACACTCTGCACTCATGACACTGGCACTCATGACACCCGGCACTATTGACATCTAGTATTTATGGCATCTGGCACTCATGGTATATGGCAGTCTTGACATATGCCACTCATAATACCTGAAGTGTGAAGGGGGCGTGTGAGAGTGGCGTGTGAAGGTGGCGTATGGGCGTGTGAGGGTGGAGTATGGGCGTGTGAGGGTGGTGTGTGGGGGTGGTTTATGGGCGTGTGGGGGTGGCGTGGAACTGCCGGTAACAACAGACACGGAACACCGGAAAAGACCCACCCACCCCGTGTTCATCTCCCTCCCTCGCCACCCACCCTCCACTTCTCTACTCCCCATCCACTCCCTCCAAAGACTCCCACCCCCCTCCTGTGCCGCCCACCTGTACGCCACCCCCATCCTGTGCCACCCACCCCCCCTCCTGTGCCCACCCCCCCCATCCTGTGCCGCCCCACCCCTCCTTGCCGCCCACCCCTCTGTGCCGCCCACCCCCCCCTGTGCCTTAACCCTCCTCCTGTACCCCCCACCTCTCCTGCTGCCCCACCCCCTCCTGTACCGCCACCCCCTTCTGTACCGCCCATCCCTTCCCTGTACCGCCCATCCTTTCCTGCCCTGCCATCCCTTTCCTGTGCCCCCTCCTGTGCCCAACCTCTCTGTACCCACCACCCTCTCCTGTGCCATTCACCCTCTCCTGCCGTTCACCCCCCCTCCTGCTGCACCCCCTCCCACCCCTCCTGTCCGCCCACCCCCTCCTGTGCCGCCCACCCCCTCTCTCCTGTGCCGTTCACCCCTCCTGTGCCACCCCCCCTCCTGTGCCACCACACCCCCCCCCTGTGCCCACCCCCTCCTGTACCCCCACCCTCCTGTGCCACCCATCCCCCTCCTGAGCCTCCACCCCCTTTCTCCGCCCACCACCTTCTGTACCCTGGTGTTCGCCCCTACCACCTGGCACCACAAGGGCCAGAGTGCCATACCAGTATCAGCTAAAGGATTATAGATATATCCTCTTTGCGTCTGTCATGGCAGGAAATTAACATGTGAACCTGAGCGTCAATTAACCTGTCGAGAACATTGATCCACCGGGGGTCGATTACACTGTTAGTTATCCTGTTGTTCACGGCTGTTTATGGGGCGTCATAACCAAAAATAAAAGACCATAGAAGAGAGTTGGTTGGTGCCCCGTGTAGCTCATGTAGTGTGGTGACCCTGTTGTCCACCTCACGCGTCTTGGTGGTGGCCCAGTGTGGTGACTTAAAGGCCACCACCATGTGAACTGACATCACTACTACAACTGCCATCATCACACAAGCACTTTTTTTTTTCACTGCCAGATGATCATACCCACTGTTACCACACTCACCATTATTACGTCTGTCAACACTGTTCATTTTTGTTTTATTTTTTATCACCTCTGTAACTTGCAACACCAGCAGCAGCAATGATAACAGCTGCTGTTCACAACGACAACACCCAGTCATAAAAATACATCCGAACGACAACACCCACCACCACCTCAACCACAACTGCCACACACAAACACACACACACGCACACACGCACACACACACACACACACACACACACACACACGTATGTACATTTCAATACTTGGTACAGGGTTCATTAACAATAGTAACAAAAGTCATAACCATCATAAAGTTAGAACAAAGTAAATATTTCTCGGCCTACAGCTCCATCCTTGATACAAAAACTGGATAAATATGAACAGGGAAAATACATAGATAAGTCAAATATGTTAAACAGTGTGTGTGTGCGTGTGTGTGTGCGTGTGTGTGTGCGTGCGTGCGTGCGTGCGTGCGTGCGTGTAAAGCCAGAAGGTGAACAGCGTGTGAGGGAGTGAATGTGTGTATGTGTTAACTGTGGGAGGGTGGGCAGTGTGTGGTCAGCAAGCATCTGGGTCACACTCACCTGGCTAAAATGTTAGAGATTCTGAACCAGACACTGACGTAGAGGCAAGACGAGATGTATGGCATTCTGTTGGTGTTACTCGGGTGGTGGTGATGATGGTGGTGGTGATGGTTGAGGTGTAGAGATGGTGGTAGTGGTGGTGGGGGGTGTGGTGATGGGTGGTGATGATGGTGGTGGTGATGGTTGAGGTGTAGAGACGGTGGTAGTGGTGGTGGGGGATGTGGTGATGGTGTTATAGTGAGTATTGTGATGACCTACTGGTGGTTGTGTGGTTTGGGTGTTGATAGCAGAAGTGTGGTAATAGTAAGGATGGTGGCGCTTATGTAAGACATGGTGGTGCAGAGAGGTAGGTGTGTGTGTGTGGTAACGTCAGAGGCCCGTGCAATGTCTTTTAGGTCGTGAAAATAAAATAATACAAGGGTCAGGGGTCAAGGTGAAGGTGGTGGATAAAAGGACAAGTTAGGTCAAGGGTCAACTCAGGTCAGGTCAGGACAGGGTCAGAGTTAAGTGTGTTAACTAGTATAGAGGAGGGAGGCAATGAATGGCCTCCTACTCTTTCAGCTTCCCGGGGAATATTTGTGTGTTTTTGTTGTTCTGAAATCTATCTCGTACTGACCATGAACCGTAGAACCACATAGCTGCTGTAACTTCTGGCTGTTGTAACTCAATCAGCTGCTGTAACTCATGCCAGCTGCTGTAAGTCTTATACTACCTGTAATCACAAAGTGGTCCATAAGAAACGTCGTAACTCTGTCTGCCCATCACTGCTGGTAATTAAACAGTAATGAGTTCATATCCTCAATGTCTAACTAGTGTTTTAATAACGCCTTGAAGTGACTCTGTGACTCTACGTGGGCTAACTCATCCCCATTCAGTAGTAAAAAAAATTATGTTACGACTCTTTTTAGAATCCTGGACCAACTTTGTTTCCAACCTGAGGCTCTTAACTCGTTCCTTTAATGTTTTGTTTGTCTTGGTGTTTGTTTACATTCTGTTGGAATTCCCCGCGTGACTCAGGGTTCCCACACTCCTCTCACCACGCCCGGATAGCAAACAAATACATGTCAGGTTGATTATAGTGAGGTTACGAAGAGGGACTGCGATATTATGTTTTAGTTATTAGTACAGTGTAAGTTTATCCTTATTATGAGAACAACACTAATCTCTCTCTCTCTCTCTCTCTCTCTCTCTCTCTCTCTCTCTCTCTCTCTCTCGCACAAAATATTAAAGAGAGAACATTAGTTCCAAGGCTTACCATGCGTCGTGCCCATCAATATATTCCTCTGAGCCAAAGTCAAACACTTTTACCCAGAAATTCTTCCCTGCCACCACCACCACCACTACTACCATTACTGCCACTAGTACACCACTATCACCACTACTGCGACTACTACCGCCACCACTACTACCGCCACTTCCACCACCACCATTACCACCACCACCACCATTACCACCACCACCACCATTATTACCACCACCACCACCATTATTACCACCACCACCACCATTATTACCACCACCACCACCATTATTACCACCACCGCCACCATTACCACCACCAATACCATTACCACCACCACCACCGTTACCAGTGGCTGCACCATCATGGAATAAGACGTAGCCTCTGCCATGACCCTGTAACAATAATTCAAAGAGAAAATTACCCCCGGTTATGATGTTGTGAGAGGAGAGTGACGGATGATGGAGCAGTAATGTGGATAAGATCGTGACCGAGTGAACCAAAGCAGCCGTCATGACGTGGTATCATTTGTTTGAGTACTATCTGCTACGTGGAACTACAAGATTAACGTTGGCAAACTTCCAGAACTTCACATAAACTCCAAAGGCATTTTCTCTTCACTACTCCTGAACAACACGACAATTATAAAATATTTGCCTGAAAATCATGAAAACTAGTCTCACACTTACTGAAGAGTCTGTTCTTGAGTTAAGCAAATGGTCTAATGTTGACCATTAGCTAAGAGAACAGTAACTATATTGTTATGTAAATTAGTAGAGGAAGGCGATGACACCAGTGCCCTTCTAATAATACTCCTCAAAGAGTAACTATATCATTTTGTTGTTGTGGTCCGGTGTGAGTTTTGTAAAAAAGAAAATAGATAAAAGGTGGACCTCAGGTGTCAGGGTAAAGAGGTGAGGTGATGTACGAGGCCCAGAGTATGATGAACCATGACAGTGTGTGTGTGTGTGTGTGTGTGTGTGTGTGTGTACTGCTGTCATAGTTAAGCCTGTTTAGTTTTGCCTTTATCTTTACTAACGACTATTTTAAGTGTACCTGTGTCAGTGACGGCGCCCACACTAGGAATACATAAACTTAGTGACCTAAAGCTCTTGTCAGGTAAACCAGGAAATATTACCATCCCTAATTATTATTTGTTCACAAATATACAGTTCATTATTATTTAAGTGGCATCATCTTCGATACATAGAAAACAGAGCAACACATTCCTGTAACTCAGAGAATAATGGCGCACCGAGTTGACAGTTGTTGATCACGGCTGAGGGAGGCCTCCACAACACGCACTCTAATTACTGTCTACTATTGTCCCGTCAACTATTGGTCAACCTTCCTAGACTGGGACACAGCGGACGCCCAGTAGCTCCACTAGTCATATGATGGTGGTGCTGCGTCACAGGTGTACACGTAATTACTGTTACTGATGCATTTACTGGTAAGTGGCCTTCATATCAAGGTCATTAAAGGAAATGATGACGACCACTGTTTGGTATTGTAATTTACTTGGTAACACCACTAATAATTCTGTATCCTTGTGTCTGCAATACCTTTTCTAAATAAAACACATGCAAGTGGTTAATAAGGACCTGTAATAACGGTGAAGCAATTACTGGCGTCACAGTCGACTCAGGTTCTCACTCCACCAGGGGCGTCCTCAGCATTACGGTATATCTAGATCATTTTTTTAATAATATAATTTTGTTCATTCACGCAACACCTGTGTTATAATATTGTTACTACTGACTGACGTGTAACAAGAACAAAAGAAGAAAGAAACTTACCTGGGGGAAGTGTTGAGAACTATATAAAGTAATTCACTGAACTAGATACATGTTGTTAATTATCCTGGGTCTATTATTACTCGGTATCCATCAGCCAACACTAATACCACAGTGCTCGTATGACCTCTGTGTTGTCAGCCCAGAAAGCGTAATTTTATGTGGAAATCGTGAGAAATCATCACAGAACATGGTAGAATAGCTTCATTTTTTAGTCAGCGTCTTGTGGATTGCTTATAATTTTCTAAGAAGGATAAGAGTGTGGCCAGAGGTTGTTATCAAGTGTGATGACCTCTTGTGATGTATTCTGGGAACACACCAGATAATATTGAGTTACTTAAATAAAAGCAATTTGCTTTTGTTACTTATGTTCGTACCGGATGAAAGCTTCGTGTATGGATATCAACTTGTTCATCAAGAAAAATAATTCCCTGTGCTGTAGTGACCCTTTACCACACGCTGACCAATAAACTGAAGCCAGTCTGCACGGGATGGTCTGACTACTGTGTGTTCTTAAGAGGTACACACCGTAGTGGTTGACTTAGCTCCTGCACCAGATGTACCGGCATAATTCCCCCAGACAATTCTCACACTATTAAATTCCACCACTAATATTCCTAACTCCTGCCAGCCAATGTTTGTTTCTTAAGTAGTAATGCCCCGTTAATATCTAAGTGTGAGTTTATGTTACAGCCGCTGTACCTGTGTGTGTGTTAGACCCATTTCAAGGAGTTTCTTTCCCAGGTATTCAATTTTTATCATAAATATGTAGACAGACAGACGGGCAGGTGTAGGCGAGGCACACTTCAGCACCAGGGTGAAGATACAGACAGCAGGTGTAGGTCTCATGGCCGGTGGTGTCCTACAAGACGCCTCAGGCAAAGGTTGGTGCTCACCACAACACTGCACACCAAATACGGCAGAGATAAAAATAAAAACTACATAAAACACTTTAAAAGAATGCAAACTGACCAGGCAGGCAGGCCATGGCTTAGAGCAGTGTAAAGTAGCAACAGCGTGAACGAAAATGTGGGGAGAAAAATGTTTAATATTAAAAGAAATCGAACAGAGAAACAGATCTCGAGGCAGTATTACCCCGCCACTGTAAATGGTTTATCTTTCAAATCCGCGTACCGCAGCTCCCGCCACCCGCTGTGTTCATCCCCCGCCTCTACCCGTGTACTACGATACAAGCCTCGTGATGATTGCTGGCTATCATGTACTACTGTATTGTTCTTGTCACCTCAACTGATGTACTATAAGTGGAATAAATCTGCATCGTTATTCTCTCTCTCTCTCTCTCTCTCTCTCTCTCTCTCTCTCTCTCTCTCTCTCTCACTGAACGAGGAAGGGGTAGTAAGAGGGTGAGAGGTGAGCGTGGTCGGGGCAGTGACCAGGGTGTGTGTGTGTGTATGCATCAGTAGGAGGTCTAGTATCGTGGTGACCCCGCCACCCAGTCCACCACCACCAAAACGGGTTCCCCTGCTACCTCCACCGTCTCCACCACCCTCACCAGGCTCGTATCCCTGCCACGTATCCCTGCCACTGATTCTCCCTTTATCTAGAGTCTGTGTGTACAGCAGTTCTGGCATCATCAAAACTTGCTTACCTTCACCACTATACAACAATATTCTTGCCACTGATTCTCTTTCTGGTGTGTGTGAAAATAATAATAATAATAATAATAATTAACGGTTTATTGAAAAAGTTCTGCAGCCCGAAGGCTGAAAATATACATTGGACATAAATGACTTATTACATACATTGGTGGTTTAACAAAAGCCTTCATTAGAGAAAGGTAAAGGAACATACAGTGAACATACAGATTAATGTAGGATTGTACGTGTTGAACAGCAAACACGTAGTGTAGTAACTCCCTCCCAGATGGTGTTAGGAGGGACCTCACGTGATGTAGTGGTTCCCTCAGATGGTGTTATGAGGGACCTGACGTGGTGTAGTAATTCCCTCGCAGATGGTGTTATGAGGGACCACGTGGTGTAGTAATTCCCTCACAGATGGTGTTATGGGGGACCTCACGTGGTGTAATTACCTCACAGATGGTGTTATGAGGGTCCTCACGTGGTGTAGTAATTCCCTCACAGATGGTGTTATTAGGGACCTGACATGGTGTAGTAATTCCCTCACAGATGGTGTTATGAGGGGGCCTCACGTGGTGTAGTAATTCCTTCACAGATGGTGTTATGAGGGTCCTCACGTGGTGTAGTAATTCCCTCACAGATGGTGTGATGAGGGACTTGACGTGGTGTAGCAATTCCCTCACATATGGTGTTATGAGGGACATGTGGTGTAGTAATTCCCTCACAGATGGTGTTATATGAGTGAGGTTTGGTCCCAGGCCTTCCTATCGTAGACGGATTAACACATCGCTGGTTATCACGGGCCGTTATCACTGGGTACCTGGGACCTCACTGTGTGAAGGTTAACTTGGGTACGACTGTTACTGTTGAGTTGTTCTCACTGACTTAAGCACTGTTCACCACTGTTCACCTCTGTTTAACACTGGTTCCATTCCTTTCCTAAATGAAATTGTAACTTCTGGCGAGAACTTGTTGATATTCCGGTGGGGAGGAGGGTTCAGGGGAAGGGGTTGGTATGGGCCAACTTGACAGTTGACCTGGCTGCTCCGAGAGGAGCGCCAGGTACGTCTTGACCCTTCGGTGGTCAAGGATGTGTGTGTGTGTGTGTGTGTGTGTGTGTGTGTATATACGGTTATTATGACACCATCACTCCATCACACGGCAGTAGTTACAAATCAAACTGATCTCAGTCGTAATATAACCCAACCTAATCATTTCAAACGATTTGGATTGGGGTGTCTAAGTAAATTGAACTCTATTAGAACAGGGGCCTGGTTGGACTGGGGCCTGTTAGGACTATAGGGACTTCTCATCATCACGGACCATTAGGAGTAGCCCTAATCCTAATGATTATAATAGATTGGGACTTAACGGGTATTAGTATTCACTTAACCAATCAATACATGAGTTGTCTATAAAAACCTGACTGTAATTGGTTGATTCCCGGGTCTCAGAAGGCTTGTACTGTACGATGGATGTTTCTCGTTACTGAAGAAAATCAAGATACATTGAACTGGTTCACTCACACCACGATACCAAAAACAACATCCACATTACTTATAAGACAATAACACTACCATAACTACATACTTAAACTAAATTAACTTTACACTACATGAAGATTGAAAACGTTGATGGATGTATGTTTATGTGGTGGGTGAGGGGAGGTGGGTGACTCTCTCGTCTCCACTCAAACACTCCAGCCTGAAGTAAAATTGACGAGTCAAGACGGGAAATTTTAGAAAGATCAAAATAACGATTTAATATTTTATTTAGCTCGTTAAATAGATATAAATAATATTAATAATTCGTTGTTTTTTATTTAACTTAGATAAAAATAATTAATCGTGTTTTCGTTTTATTTTAAACTTCTAATAGATAAAAGGAACAATTGAATCCTATGTTTTTATTGATGGCGTTTGTTTGTTAAGAAAATAAGGAGCTATTTTCTTCACTGTCCTCGTGGTTATCTGAATAATCCTTTTGTCTTTAGTTGGGCGGCTCAACACAGCGAGTATACCCGCTTGTTTAGGTGTGGTGGTGAACTGCCGAGTGTGTGACGAGTGAGGCGGGAAAACTGACTCGGGAAGTGAAGTTCTTTTGGAGGTGTTTTGTGTAAAAGGAATATGACACAAACACTCAATATTGAACATAATATTTGTAATTGGCTATTTTAATCATATAAGAATATAGTTGATGATAAGGAAGTTATATAATATTTGCAATACATTAACATCTGTAGCCCGTATAAGAACTCAATTTTTGTATCCGTTTATTAAAATGTTTTACTATAACGTAACGAGTGGACAATCCTTATAAGAATATGGTAATAAGCAAATTAATTTTAACCTATTGAAAAGGTGTTAGGAACGTCAGTGGTTATTATTGTGTTGTATAGTGTTGACAGCAGTACAGTGTGATGGTGTGTGCTCCTTACCTCTTCCATGGTGTGTGTGTGTGAAATAAACCAGGTATATCTTATACTCTGGTTATTTTCTGGATATATGGCTATATAACCGTATATTAGGTATAAGTCTTTTCGGATATACTGTGGCGATATACACAATATTAGATATCAGGGTATTATGCAGTGATATATTCCACCTTGGCCTTATAAGTATTTCCGGGTATAATATTATGCTAATACATATCAGATATACTTTCTGAGTATATCTGAGTATACTGCGTTCTAGAATACAGTGTCTATACCTGTTCCTTTGATCAAGAGCACTGTGGGTGTAGCTGATCATTAGAATACACAGAGGTAACGTGATGATGGATGTGTTGGCGTGGAGGTCAGGATAATAAGGGGGAAGAGGTTGAGGGCAGCGTGTCAATATTGGTGCTGCAGTCACTGAACCCGGATTGACGGACTCCTGAGTGGCGGAGGAGGAGGAGGAGGAAAGTGGAAAAAAAGAGGGAAGTGAAGGAGAGGGGGTGGGTGAAGGAGGGAGTGGGGGTGGGTGAAGGAGGAAGTGGGAGTGGGTGTAGGAGGAAGGGGGGGGTGAAAAGGTGCAGGAGTTGAAGAGGAGGAGGAAATTGAAATGAGTAAAATGAGGAAAGAGAAGAGATGGTTTTAGGGAAGAGGAGGAGGAAGGGTAAAAGTGGAAAGAAGGAGAGGAGTAATCAGAGGAAGGATAAGAGGAAGAGGGATATAAAGACACTTGTATTGCCCCAAGGACTATCTTCCCGCTCCCCCACTTCTCCTCCTCCTCCTACTTCTTTCATCTTTCATTTTTCTTCTTTCTTTTTCTTTCTTCCCAGCAGCAGAAAGAAGAGGGAGAGACTAATTTCGTGCCCTGAGACTCCCCCTGATCCCCCCTCCTCCCCTGTTCCTCCTCCTCTCTCCCTCCTCCTCCTCCTACTTTCATCTTTCATTTTTCTTCTTTCCTTTCTTTCTTCCCCAGCAGCAAAGAGGGAGGGCTTAATTTAGTGCCTGAGACTCCCCTGATCCCCTCCTCCCCGGTTCCTCACCTCCTCTCCCCTGCTCCTCCTCCTCCCCTGTTCCTCTTCTCCCCTGTTCCTCCCTCTCTTCCTGTTGCTCCTCCTTCCCCTGTTCCTCCTCCCCCTGTTCCTCCTCCTTCCCCTGTTCCTTCTCCTCCTCCTTTAACCCCATGAACAGGAGGTCCAGGAGGCGAGGGAGGAGCAGGAGGAGTGACACACATCTTCATTGCCTCCTGGACTCACCTCCCCTCCTCCCTCAGGTCAACTCAGGTCACGTGATGGTCATGCCCTGAGTCCAAATTCACTAAAGGTCATACGTTAATTTTTTTTTCTCCTCTCTTAACTGGGGACGTGAGAACACATCTTGTTGACCTTCCCTTTTAAAGTCACCACACACACACACACACACACACACACACACACACACACACACAGAAAATGGCGGTGGAATTGTATTGAGACTGTACTGTAATTAGAGGTTGGGGGTTAGGTTAGGTTGTTAAGGTTTCATGATTTAGAGGTTTTTTGTTTAGGTTTAACTTAAGTACAAAATTCTCTATCAAGACCTAAAGTGAAGTCACCTTATCTTACCCTAAAATCCCTTAAAGTAATAATTAAAAAACCCTTCTTACCCTAAAATCCCTTAAAGTAATAGTGAAACACCTTATCTTACCCTTACGTCCCCTTAAAGTAAGTGAAACCCCCTTATCTTACCCTAAAATCCCTTAAAGTAATAGTAAAACCCCTTATCTTACCTTAAAACCCCTTTATCCTACCCTAAAACCCCTTTAAGTAATAGTAAAACCCCTTATCTTACCTTAAAACCCCTTTATCCTACCCTAAAACCCCTTTAAGTAATAGTAAAACCCCTTATCTTACCTTAAAACCCCTTTATCCTACCCTAAAACCCCTTTAAGTAATAGTAAAACCCCTTATATCCTGAACCCCAGACGTATCTTCACCCCGGCTTGAAAATCAGATCAACATACGGGACTCTGTGTGTGTGAAGGCGGGTCCCGTTTTTCGTCTGTTTCATGACACGGGCAAATTTTTCTTGGAATTCGTTCAGTGAGTTTTATTCTTCTCGTGGTCTGGCGAATGTCTCTTTTTTTTTTCATTGACTTTCAGAAAATTGTTAAGTTTTTTGTTTATAGATCTCTGCCCAGACATGCGTTCATTCACGTTCAGAAACCTGCACCTGCTTATGATTCTGTTTATGCTTGGATGGTATCAGTGAGCACTGGTCAAGGTGTTGGTATTGAAGATCACGTTCTCGATTAAACACGTTCGTTCACTATCAAGGACGTTGGTAAGTTCGTATTGTTTTACCTCCGTTGCCTGAATAACTTTCGTTCACTTACGTTCAGCTAATTGATACAGTTATTCATGTGTGTCCAGAAATTTGAGTGGTTCTTGTTCAGACACTCCCAGGTATGTTCATCTCACCCTCTACACAATTTCAGTAACCATCACCCAAGTTCAACCACCAATTAACTCAAGTTCATGATCCCTAACAATCAACGGGTAGTTAGGTGGTGAAGCTAAACACCCACAAGAGATTTACTACCACTACGAACGACCCAATTCCCCTCTGAAGTGGTAAATTGGGACATATATCGTAACTACTTTGCGAGGGGGTGGTGGTGGTGGCGGGGAACTAACAACGTAATTACTTACTAGGGAGGAGGCAGATCTGAAGAGTCGTTTGTGGACGATTTTTTTTTATATACTGTAGTTGATGTCAAGACTTTATTAAGCGTGCGTAGTTAATCGTGTGTGTGTGTGGTGCTGGATGGTGGGAATGGGTGGTAGTGGTAAGGGAAGAAGAAGGTAGTGGTGGTTGGTGATGGTGGTAGTGGTTGGTGATGGTAATGGATGGTGGTGGTGGTGGTAGTAGTGGTGGTAGTGCAGGTGGCCAGTCTGCTGTCCTGATGAGTGAGTAAGAGTGAACGAGTGACTGAGTGAACGAATTTGTGAGTGATCGAGTGAACGTATGAGTGAGTGAGTGAGGTAGCGAGTGTGAGAGCGTGACTGTACCCACTAAAGCCTCTCACCCACACACACTCCCTCGGTTTTTGTCTCTCACAGTGCCCAGGCTGTTCTCCTCCTCCCTTCCCCCTCTTCCTCCTCCCTCCCCCCTTCCTCCTCCCCCTCCTCCCTCCACCCTCCCTCTCTCCCTCCCTCCCTCTCTCCCTCCCCCTCTTCCTCCCCCTCTCTTCCTCCCCCTCTTCCTCCTCCCTCTTCCCCTCATTTTATCCTCTTCCGCCTCTTCTCTTCAAGTTGGGAAGAATCCTTTTCCTGCAGACAGTGTCAAGACCTGACTAAATTACTCAGAATAGGCAAACTGTACTCTAAGCTTTGTCAATATATTTGTTAAACTAAAAAAAGTGTGTGTGTGTGTGTGTGTGTGTGTGTGTGTGTGTGTGTGTGTGTGTGTGTGTGTGTGTGTGTTAGAAATAGTTACATAGACGGAAGGACGAAGAGACAGACAGACATACGAAGAAAACATTACCGTTTTTGTGGTGTTGTTGTTGTTGTTGTTGATACACTTATTTTTATTAATAATTTTCATCATCTAAAGTAACACATAAACGACATAACTAATTTACTCTCTCTCTCTCTCTCTCTCTCTCTCTCTCTCTCTCTCTCTCTCTCTCTCTCTCTCTCGCGCGCGCGCGCCAGAACAGCCATTCCTCTCTTTAAACATATTTATTTTTTACTGGTGGCAGACGGCTGTGGCTCCCGCAATATGATAGCCAGCCCGAAATTCAAAAATCTCGAGGCAAATATTTGGGGTTTTTGTGTACAGATGATGGGCGAGTCGTTTACCCAAGACGAGACCTGCGCCGTCCTGCACCCACCACCCCACCCATTGGCGTTGGGGGGGACGGGGTGTGGGCGGGTGTGTAGAAGGGGGGAAGTGGAAAGACTGTATATTTCTCAATCTTACTGTTCTGTGTGTTGATTAGACAGGTATATTATTTATCATTGTGGCATATTGTAAAAAGTCGAGGCTAAAATCTTTCAATATCTATGCAAATTGAGAGGAAAAGTCGTTTTCTAAGTGACGTATTCAGGTCTCTAGTCTGACATACTGTAGATGACATCTTTCATGCCAGATATTTTTTAACACGACGATTTTTTTTTGACTGAATTAAAATACACAAGTTGTCACGTGAAACTGTGTGAGACTTGATTAGATCTTTGATGACGTCAGTTGAGGGAGGGAGGGAAGACGACATTTACTTTGTTTTCTAGTTTCGGTCTTCCGTGTTAATGATGTATCAAAATAAAGTTAATAAGAATACCTCAATAACATAATCTTTGTCAATACCTCATTACTTTCTCAAGAGGACACAAACCAAATATGTTTTGCATAAATAAACCAACTTGGCCACACCGTGATTGTTGTGTGAGGGACGTGTGGGCAGTAACGTTCAGCTGTCATGGGAGGTTCATACATGAGACTAATACTTTAGTAGTATTTTTTCATTCAAAGTTTTAGATCTTATAAGATTTTTCAAGTTTACTGAAGCAAATTTAACTGTTTCTTTTAAGTCCTGTGTTGAGTAATGACGTGACGCCTTAACCCTGTTTTTTTTCTTTACATCCGTGTTATAGAAGTGTGTTGCGCTAAAACTATACTAAAAAAAAATTCCCATCCATGTTATTGAAAGTTTTTAACAATAACACTGAAAAACAACATTTTTTTAAAGCATTGTGTTTTTATCAATGTCAGGATATCTCTCTTGACTATGTTCCAAACCTTAATAAAATCTGTCTACTCTAGCAGATTGATATACAGTACATACCAGGCTAACTGTACTCTACTGACAGTATTTATCATCAATAAGGATTATTTACTCTATATATCCAGACTAAATATAATACTTCACATCATAAGCATTAATTTCTCTTACTAATGTCGTGGAAAACATTTAGACAGTTCACTTGAAAATATCACTACAAGTACACAATATAAAGTACAAGTACAGTAATATCTGTATGGTGACACGGGAGGCTTGGGAGCTTTCTCTATGGCTGTAATGAAGCTAATATAGTCGTGTGAGTGTAAGGCAGACTAGAAACCGTCTCTCAACCCCTGCCGGAACTGATGAGCCCACCTTCCCCCTACAACTAATCACTATTGCCGTAATATATTATAAAGTCATAAAGCGTCCCCTCCCTCCCCTCATGGTGTTACACTCACCGGATACACAAAGGTTTTCCTACGGCGAATTATACCTCGTAGGAGAAAGTTTGAGACCGCATCTAACTGGTTAATATAAGCTGAAACATTCATATCATCCGAATTACACCGACTCCATCTTAACTAGTTAGGTTGTTAGCACCAGTTAGGAGGCAATTTAAGGTAAAGGATCTTTTGTAATTTTGTAGCTTAATTTTATCTGGTGCTAAATAAACGTATCTAATTAGTCTCTGTATAATTTAGTGCTATTTTTGTGTGCCATGTGTGTGTTTTAACTAGATTTACCCATTAGGTGTCTTCTCCCATCTTGAGTTAGGAGAGACACTCATCGTGGGAGCCTCTGTACAGTCCAGGACAAAGTTCGCTCCCTGTGATGAAACTAATCACGGGAATCAATCATCGAACTTACTTATCCTGCCTATCATCTGGTGCAGGTGTGTTGTTTGATCTCATTTTAGGGTCAATACTGCTTCAGTCTGGGAAGGAGCGAACTCTTAACCTTGACTGTACATCATGACCAGGGCAGCAACACAGGACCTCGCGTGTCTTAACCCTAGGACTCAACTCGTTGCTTCTCTGCCTCTCATCCATAACTCACTTGATTTTATTAACACGAGGGAATATAAAATTACCAAAACACATTGTGATAAATTTAAACGTAACAAATGTTTTATAAAAAAAAATCGTAAAACAGTCCTGGATAAGACGGGATTTAAGTTAATCTTGGATAAAATTAAAACGGGATTAATGATAGTTTTGGGTAGAGATAATAAGGAATTTAGTAGTTGAATTGGCTGTAGATTATGAGGGAAGATAGGGTGTATGGGGAGGGTGTAGGATGTATGGGGAGGGTGTAGGATGTATGGAGGGGGTGTAGGGTGTATGGAGGGGGTGTAGGGTGTATTGAGGGGGTGTAGGGTGTATGGAGGGGGGTGTAGGATGTATGAGGAGGGGTGTAGGATGTATGGAGGGGGTGTAGGGTGTATGGAGGGGGTGTAGGATGTATGGAAGGGGTGTATGGGGGAGGGTATACGAGGGAGGTGTGTGGCATCATTGTTGTGAGTGGTGGCTGTTTTGGGCGTCTGGTGTGTACTGCTTGATTATACACACATGCATGCACACTGACTCGCCTGCACGCAAGCATATACACAGAGATAAACGTATGCTGCTCGTTTGCACGCAAGCATACACAGACACACGTACATACAACTAAGCAAACGCACTAACGTCTCTCTCTCTCTCCACAAATTTCATTATCACAAATCATTTGCACGTCAGTTTGTGCGTGCAGACGCACGCGTGTTTGTGTACTTTCGCGCACTCATGGGGGTCCGGTGGGCGTGAGGGTAGAGCAGAAAGTGTGTCGGGCGGGGCGGGAGTGGCAAGAAACCGGTCTGGCCAGTAATTAGTCTGTCTGTCATAGTGAGTGGTAATGGTTTGGGGGTTAGCAATAATGATATTATAATTATGATGATGATAATAATAATAATAATAATTCACACAAGGCCGCTGAGAGACCGTGAGTAGTGTGGGTGTCATTATGTGACCCGGGGAGTGTGTTGTGTGGGGTCAGGGCAGTAGAGAGGTCAAGGGAGGGCAGTAGAGAGGTCAAGGGAGGGCAGTAGAGAGGTCAGAGGGAGGACAGTAGAGAGGTCAGAGGGAGGGCAGTAGAGAGGTCAGGGGGAGGGCAGTGAGAGGTCAGAGGAGGACAGTAGAGAGGTCAGAGGAGGGCAGGAGAGGTCGGGGGAGGGCAGTAGAGAGGCAGGGAGGGAGGGGGCAGTAGAGGTCAGAGGGAGGACAGTAGAGAGGTCAGTGGAGGGCAGTGGGAGGTCAGGGCAGTAGAGGTCAGAGGGAGGGCAGTAGAGAGGTCAGAGGGAGGGCAGTAGAGAGGTCAGAGGGAGGGCAGTAGAGAGGTCAGAGGGAAAGTATTGGAGAGATTAGGGGTATTAGAGCTCAGCACAATAAGAGGTGAGAATGGGAACGTTGACCCACTCAGGGCAGGACTGGGCAGGGTAGGGCAAGGCCGGGCGGGGCAGGGTAGGGTTGGGGGGTTCTCTGACCATGCTCACTACACCTTAGTTATCATTTTGTTTCCTCCTACATTTTATCATCCCTTGTCTCTCCCACACATGTTTAACTTATCCCAAGGAACTTTAGTCTGTGTTCCTGTGTTTAGTGTGTTCCTGTGTTTAGTGTGTTCCTGTGTTTAGTGTGTTCCTGTGTTTAGTGTGTTCCAGTGTTCAGTGTGTTCCAGTGTTTAGAGTGTGTTCCTGTGTTTAGTGTGTTCCTGTGTTTAGTGTGTGTCCTGTGTTTAGTGTGTTCCTGTGTTTAGTGTGTTTCTGTGTTTAGTGTGTTCCTGTGTTTAGTGTGTTCCAGTGTTCAGTGTGTTCCAGTGTTTAGTGTTACCTGACCTTACACTTTTTTCCCTTAACTCAGATATGTATTCTTACATCTGTCATGTATTTCATTATTGACGAAGGTGCAGGTCAGTTACCACCTTAGTTAATTATATTGAATATTTCACCGGAAATTTGGGAAACTCATAGACTGGAGGAACGTTTTTTTTTAATATGTATATACGTATTAAAATAGTCACGTTTTTTATAATTTAATTTCTTTTATGTTGACCAGCGACACAGACACGACCAATAGCTTCATACGTGTTATCATCATCACTTGGTTGTCCCTTGATAAAAATAGCTCTAGTAATTAAGAAATTGTTGTACCAGATAAAATTCTTCCTGGAATTCTTTTTCTTTTTATCTTTCTTTTTTTGTGGCTATTAACAACGGCATTTGTTACGTAGGAGAACAAAACAACAATATGAAAAACCTTCACCTGGACTGGATGGGAACGAATACCTCCCCCTGTCGTCAGTCATCTTTGTTGGAACGTTAATGCGTCCGCGAAAATTCTTGAGACGGTGCTGGTGATTTTCTCATCTCCTTGACGCTGGCTTGGAATGTGTCATAATTAGGGACTACTAGCTGGCACAGGAAGAAACTTTGCTACCTTAAATATTAAAGTTCAAGATCCGCAAGATGTGAAGAGCGTCTTTTTTATTTGATTAAGTCACGATATAAGGATAACAGTCAGAATAGCTCTAAATGTTACTGATACTCTTTGAATATTTTACGATATGTCCTTTAATCTCTTAGTTACGGTAAAAAAAAAGGTCACTCATTAATCTTTTTAAAATTACCATTGAACTTAATGACTGTGAACCCACTTGCCCTGGAAACTGAACTCATGTGAACTCAATTTCGTGGAGAATTTTTCGTCCGTGCGTCTGGTGACTGAACAAGTTTTATTGGAAATTCTGAAGAAGTTTTGTTGGAGATTAAAGTTTGATTATATTTCTCAAACCAGTTTTCCCGGATACTGGTAATTTAGAGCGAGATATTCTGAAATAATTTGTCAGAACTCAAGACTGTTTGTCATTTGTGTTTAACTGTTTTTCATATGTGTTTAACCGTTTGTCACGTATGTTTAACTGTTTGTCACATATGTTTAACCGTTTGTCATATGTGTTTAACATAAGAACATAAGAAAATAAGGAGTCTGCAATAGGCCGGTTGGTCTGTGCATGGCAGCTCCTGTCGAGAGTTACTACCACTCTCTATCATCCATGAATCTATCCAGCCTCCTTTAGAAACTTTCCAGCGTTCCAGCACTTACTACAAAGTTGCTAAGCTTGTTCCACTCGTCCACCACCCTATTTGTGAACCAGTTCCTTCCTATCTCCCTCCTAAACCTAAACTGTTTGTCATATGTGTTTAATTGTTTGTCATGTGTGTTTAATTGTTTGTCATGTGTGTTTATCTTGTTGTTTTGGGCCTCGTATTACGATTCTCACCTGAGGATGTTGTGAACGCCCTGACGCCGCCGGCAGGTACTGGGTGGGGGGGGTAGGTGTGCAGGTGTGGTGGTGCTCTATGCGTGGCCAGGACAGGTGCACAACCTTCCTCGGTCATTATTTCTCCAGTCGTTACGATCTTTAGTTGTTCTTTTTTCGTCTCCTTGTTAGTATAGCTCTTACCAGAGGCTTCAACCACCCTCTTACCTGGGGGTCTTCCAACCACCCTCTTACCTGGGGGCCTTCAACCCACACCCCCTCACACCCGCAGAGACCTTCAACCACCCTCTTTCTGGGTTCTACCTGGGGCTTCAACCACACCCTCTTACCTGGGGGCCTTCAACCACCACCCTGCCCTGGGGGGCCTTCCATACACAGCTATTACCTCAGAAATTGGGCTTCCAACACCACCTATCACCATCAAAAGCAACTTTTGCCATCACCACCGTCCATCCTGTACCAGCCCACCCCTATCCTCCTACCACCTCTGCATCACCACCACCTCACCCATCACCACCACCTCTGCATCACCCACCGTCACCTCCACCACCACGTCACCTCACACCACCTCACCATCACCACCCACCTCACCATCCCACCCCCACCTCCTACACTCCACCACCACGTCACCTCCCACCCACCACGTCACCTCTACCACGTCCACCTCACCACCTCCCCCACCACCACCCACCATCACCTACCTCACCATCACCACCACGTCACCATCCTACCACCATCACCACCACGTCACCATCACCACCTCCCCATCACCACACGTCACCACCACCACCCGGTCTAGTATAAGGATTAACAGTTGTAGAAGATATAAATGGCTCAAGATTCTAGACAAAAATTTTATATAGATTTGGATGAGTAAAACATGTGTGGTGTGTCCTGGAGGAGGATGGCTTTGTGGTGTGTCCTGGAGGAGGCTGGCTGTGTGGTGTGTCCTGGGGAAGACTAACTGTGTGGTGTGTCCTGGGGAAGACTAACTGTGTGGTGTGTCCTGGGGAAGACTAACTGTGTGGTGCACCTCTTATGCCTCTCACTATATCATCTTGAAAATATTTGGTGGTGTGTCAGGTGAGGACACCAGGTAGATGTTACTTCATTAATTATACCTCTTCCACTAATTGGTTTCTGACAGACATCCTAGACAGGCACTACAGATAGACAGACAGATAACAACAGACAGAGAGAGAGGACAGGCACTACAGATAGACAGACAGATAACGACAGACAGAGAGAGAGTAGTGGACGGGAAGATGTGACCGCCAGTATTTTTAGGGAGGAGGATTATATTGTTTTTTTTCCCATCCGAGACACCGCCTTGTATGGTCCTGGTCGCTGTTTCACCCCGGTATAAAAATTTTCTGAATATTTGTTGAAATTCATAAACAGTTGACGATACGTTATTTACACAGCAGCTATAATAAACAGTTTGTAAGTGAACTATTAAGATGACTTACGGTGATTTCTAGAGATATAATAACGATTTTTTGAGTGATATTGTATACATGATCTTTAGTGATGATTGAGATGAATAAATTGTATATGTTTAGCTGTGATGATCATAATTATAGTAACAATAACGATGATAATGATGATGGTGGTAATAACCTTCAATTATAATAAATACATAAATTAAAGTATTCCTACTGTCATTGTTCATTATAAACCACACATATTATTATTTTTTTCCTGATAAACTGGATTCTTGGGAGGTTAATGTGAGGGAGATAACAGTCTTCGTCCTTCCTCTCTCTCTCTCTCTCTCTCTCTCTCTCTCTCTCTCTCTCTCTCTCTCTCTTTTATTTATTTATTTATTTGTGTATATTTTTTTTTATTATTTATTCTTGGATTCGTACACAGATAATTTGGATTCGCACATATGTAATTCGGGTTCGTTCAGATATGATTTGAGTTCTTTCGTCATTTACTGAATCCGGTGATGGTGGGCGTCGGGTCAAAGGTCAGAGTCACGGTGGAGAGAGAGAGAGAGAGAGAGAGAGAGAGAGAGAGAATTGCAGTAATGTTTATTGGCTCTCGTTACGTCATTAACTAGGGAGTGTCAGTCGTTTTTTTCGTAAACTGGTAGGAGGAAGGAATGAAGAAAGGAAATAAAGAAGGAATGAAGAAAAGAAGAAGGAATACAGAAAGGAATGAATGAAGGAAGGGACGAAGGAAGGTCCACTACATCCGCCACTACACCCACATCCGCCACTCTACACCCACATCCGCCACTCTACACCCACGCCCACCACTCTACACCCACACCCACCAAGGTCCTCACTCAAGCCTCTCACTACACCCAGTTTATTAGGCAACAGTCATCATTTCGTCACTGTGGACCTTATGAATCGCACGATCAAATTATATATATGTATGTGTGTGTGTGTGTGTGTGTGTGTGTGTGTGTGTGTGTGAGAGAGAGATTCGTCACACATTAAAAAATAACGAAGAAAATTATCGATTGAACGGTTATATTCTACCTTTTCTACTTTAATTTACTTACCTTCTGATCACTTAATTAATTTGCAGGTACCTGTATATTTATGACCTCTACCTAACCTGACATTTTCTTTTCATTTTTTTCTGTTTTATTTTTTATTACACATCCAAATGACACACTCCCTCCCCATCTCCTTCTCCGTACCCCCCTACACCCCCTTCCTATTGTCTTTCCCCCTCCCCCCTGCTCGTCTCCCCCACCACCACCACCGGAAGTAAAGGGGGGTAGGAGTGAGGGGGCGTGAGAGTGAGGAGGAGGAAAAAGTAGGGAGAGTTACCCTGACAGTCGTGAGGCAGTTTGCTGAGTGGTCACCTCCTCCCGGCCGCCCTGCTGTGTGTTGCTCAGAGCCTGTGAACCAATTTAGAGAGAGGAAGGAGGAGACGTGGGAGTGAGGGAAGGGGAAGGAGGAATGATTGTGGGAAGGAGTGCATTGATAAAAGAGGAGTGGGAGAGGGGGAGGGATGAAGGAGGAGGAAGTTTAGGATAAATTGAGAGAATGATGGGAGAGACAGGAGGAGGGAGGGAGAGGATGAGGCAACCAAGAAAGGGGGAGAAAGAGAAGGGGTTATGGATGCAGGGAGGGAGAGGAAAAGGGTGAATGAGGAAGTTAGGAATGTGAGATAGAGGAAGAATGAAAGCGAAGAGGGAGATAGAAAGAAGAGGGGAAAGGGAGAGAGAGAGAGAGAGAGAGAGAGAGAGAGGAAGGAAGGAAGAGGGGAGAGGGAGAGAAAGATAGAATAAAAGGGAAGAAGAAAGAAAGATTAATATGGAAAAATGAGAAAGAAAAAAGAAAGAGAAAAATGATGAGGAAGTTAGGAGGGACAGGAAAAGGGGGAAGAAGAAAGAAAGAGAGAGAGAGAAAGAGAGAGAGAGAAAGAGAGAGAGAGAGGTGAACTGGGTGTGTTTGTACAAAGCAAAGATCAACAGTTATTAAAAGTTCACTCGCTTCCTTACTCTCTAGTGTACACAGTAGAATTAATTTTTTTATTTACTTTCCAAATTACTCAAATTATTTACCGAAAAAAAAGCGAGAAAATCCTCATAAATTCCAAAGCAACTCAAAGAGATTTATGGTGTTCGATCTTTTGTAGTTACGTAGTACATTATAGCGTCCATTGATGCCTGCACGATGCTAATACACTTGTGGGTGTCACGTCGGGGGGAGGGGAGGACCTTTGACTTCACTTTAAGCGTAATGTTGAACTTGTGAATGTTTGAGCATGACTGAGTGTTCATTAAGTTGACTATGAGAACAAAAGGTGGTGGTGGTGGAAGAGGTGAATGGTTGCGGGTCAAATAATATATCCCATCCAGTCGTACTTGTCATCAACCTAACATAATTGTATAAGGACTTTGACCCATTGAGATTAGGACTACACTCTCTCTCTAATTTTATATGTGACATGTTAGGACTAGGACCACCTACAGTAGTTTTGGTTAGGACAATGTTAGGACCGAGGCCTCATTTATTAAGTCAGCGGGCGGGTTACTGAGAGGCACCGATGCGTGATGGTGTACACGCCTTTGTCCAGTGATCAGGGAACTGGAGGTTTGTTTTGACCACATAAAAGTGTGTTGGTGGAGTGTGTTAATATGGCCAAGAGCACGTGGGGTGTGTATGTAGAGTGTGGGGCTCTGTATGTGTACGTGTGTTGAGGGGGGGAGGGAGGGTAGAATGGTGTGTGGGTGTGTATGTAATCTTGGATATGTTACTATACAAAGGTGTATGTATGTGTGTATGTGAAAAAGATTGTGATGTCTGTAGACTGTGTGTATGAGTGAAACAGTGGAGACGTATGAATAACACATGAGGCGTATAACAGAAAGTCAAGATTTTTTTTTACATGCATCAGTACAGCTCGCGTCAGGGGCTAAGAAAATCCTACTTTTTCTGTCTGTTTCTTTTCAATTATATATTCATTAAGTGCATGTGTAGTTTTAACCTACATTTGAGTACACGGAGGAGAGAGGTGGGAGGAAAGGTTGAGAAGGAGGAGGGAGGTAGAATGGGAAAGAGGAGAGTAGGGGAAGGGAGGCTAAAAGGAGGAGGAGGAAGAGGGTGGAAGGGAAAGAGGAGGGTTAGAAGCGGAAGGGAGAAGGAGGGAGTGAGAATTTTGGTTGATGGGAATTGACTGTGATGTAGAATATATAGTGGGATGAGTGAGTGTAGTGTAGTGTAGTGTAGTGTAGTGTAGTACAGGTGTAGGTGCTTTCTCCCATCTAGGTGTAATTAGCAAAGTGAGTGTGGTTCACCAGACTACACCTCATAACACACCCACCCACCTACCTCCACTACCACCCACGCCGTGTGTAGCCTATGTAAGCCTCTTCTTGGGTGAATAGTGTAATGAAGGTGCAAGATGGTTAATACACTCTGTATATGACACTGGCTGTATAGTCATTGCTTTAGACGCGTCGAAATAACACAGACGGAAAAAAAAGATAATGCTTAGATTTGGGAAATGTGTAGAAAAAATAATCATTAGCTCCCTGTAGAAAATAGTAAATCTTAATGTAAATAGAGGCGCCACAAGATGGTAGGTATGACCCGTAGAAAGCCTAGCTGCCGCGTACTGAGTGATCCTACAAGTAAATTGAAGAGGGCGGCGGCCAGTGAGAAATTTAAATGGTGTTCCATATAACATAGTGGTGGAGGGAAAAATAGTAATATAGATGCTAATATATTACCTTCTCTTTTTTACGGGAAGTTAGTGCGTGTTGCAAGAGGAACAGGTGAAGCACTCACTGCGTCTGTCTAATTAAAGACTGGCGGCGGCAACTCAGGCTAATGTTTACGGACGTGTTTGAGTGAAAACTCCATCACTCATACTGTACGTCTGGCAAATTGTCTGAATCGCTGCCAGGTAAAATAAGTACAGTGTGAGTTGGAGGTTTTTGTGTAGACACCAAGAAAAAAACTAAAAAAGATTTAATTGTTTTACGTCGTCATCACTGACATAAAGAATGGTTATAGCGATATATCAAAAGGAAATGTGTTTGAATTGCAGGGATCAGAGTAGAAGAATTAATATTATTATAACACACAACTAATGGACGTAATGCATGTTCTCTGTGATTCATTGTTTTCATAAGCATTAATTTGTCTGTTATAAAAAATAAGTTAAATAAACGTTCGTTTCCAAATTTTTTACCCAGTTTCAGATCAGCGCAGGAGCACAACTCCCCACACTACTTGGCATGAGATAATTTCTAAGGGCCCAAGTACAGTACTTTACATCACTGTGGGTCGTGGCGGCGGGGTACTGTGTATTCATAATAAGGTTGTACGCGTTTATCCTTGGGAGAGTAATGGGGGCGAGGGATGGTGTGACCAGTGGTAAATAGTGGTGTTAGTGGCGAGTCAATTATAGAGCGCGGAGGAACATTTACATGATGGTTGCATTTTTTCTGGTTACCTCGTGGTCCCCGCCAGAGGATCACCTCACTCACTCACTCACTCTCTCACTAAAGAGATTTTACGTTGTTGTTGTAAGTGTTTGTGTAAGTACTTGTGTATATGTTTGTGTTCTTAACTCTGCAGTAATCCTTGTTGCGTATGTACAGATGTTAAGTGTATACACATTGCTTACCATATAATACACTGTTATACTCATCTCAGTTTTGTGAAGCATTTATGTATGTATGTATGTATGTATGTATGTATGTATGTATGTATGTATGTATGTATGTATGTGTCTGTATGTATGTATGTATGTATGTATGTATGTATGTACAGTAGTTTTAAGTGCATCTCTCTCTCTCTCTCTCTCGGGTGGCGTCACGGTGGTCACGTCACGTCCAAGGTCAGCCAACTGATCTGACGTGTTTTATTGGCTGGAATATTACCTTCAGGAGACGTGACTCAATTTTTATCGGCCATAATAATATTTAAAGGGACTACGTGATTTTATATATTTAATCTTATTATATGAATGGTGTTGATTAATTGTATCTATGTGACGGCTGTTCCTCGCTTAAACTGTATTATGTAATGTTTAGCTAAAAGATCGACCTTGTAAGTTGTAAATGTGGGATATTTTTACTCTTTTTTTCTATTTTTTGGGAAGTTCTTGGTAATTTTAACTGATTTTTTGTTTTTGTTTTGTATTGAAGAGTTTCCACTTGTCATATTATACAGTAGACCTGAGGAGTTACAGTGTGTGTGTGTGGGCGTATAGCGACACCTTGTATACTGTACTGCCACGCGTCTACCCCCACACACGCCCTCACACTCCTACACACGCCCTCACACTCCTTCACACGCCCTCACAACCTTTACCTTTGTTTAGAGGGAGGGACACACACACACACACACACACACACACACACACACACACACACATACACTCACTCACTCACTCTGGCACTTTTAAGACGAACGACTGACGTTTAAGATTAAAATGAGTTTGTAAGTGTAAATGGGAGGTGATAAAAGTGCCTTTTAGGGCGAAACAGCCTGTCCCCAGGTGAACGCCCCCACCTGCCTCTTCTTCATTACCTCCGTCAGGTGGGGAGGGAGGAGGGAGAGAAGGTTTGTCTTGAGGGAGGAAGGAGTTTGTGCCTTAAGGAGGGTGGAGGAGGCGTAGGGGCGAGTCTTAGGGTGGACGAGGAGGAGGGCGAGTCTTAGGGTGGACGAGGAGGAGGGCGAGCCTTAGGGAGGGAGGAGCAGAGGCGAGTCTTGGGAAGGTGAGGTAAGGCTACTTTAGGTAAACATAAACTAGACACTGTGGGTTTAGGTTAGGTTAACTTTAGTAGTTTTAAGTAAATTTAAAATATGAAATGGAATGCAGTCAGGTGAGACTTGGTAAGTTTAGGTTACTTTCAGTGAATTTAAATTAAGTTTGGTGTTAGCGAGAAGACAATATCTTAGTGCAACATTGCTCTCTAAAAGGTTGATGCTTGTTCGTGTTGAACTTGGTTAGGTTAGGTTTGGCTAGACTGTGTTGTGTTGGGCTAGACTAGGTTAGGTTAGGCTATGTTGTGTTAGGTCATGTTAGGTTTGGCTGTCTTATTATGTTTGATCTTGCTGTGTTAAAACCGAGTAGATGTAAAGGTAAAGAAATAATGTTGAGTCAGTAGCTGGTCAGAGGAGTACCTTACTGCTAGCACATAACACCACTAGCGAACCGTTCCTCAAGCAGAGAGTAGCTGTCTGCAAATGTATGACACACTCAGACAGACAGACAGACAGAAGCATTTCGCACACCTGACAGACGTAACTTACACACACACACACACACAGAAAGAAAACGGGAAATGGTGTTTATATTAGTCACCAGCAACATTTTTGCCCAATGACTCCCATACTGCACGTGACGTGTGTAGCGTCTGATACACTTCCTCCCACTCCTCCTCCTCACCCTCCTCCTCCTCATACTTCGTCTCCTCTTCCTCCTCCTATGAGGAGTGTTGAGAAGGGTAGGGGAGACATGGATTGTGGTGAAGAAAAGGGAAGGAAGAGGGAAGGGAAGGAAGGGAAGGGAAGCAAGAAGAGAAAGGAAGGAGGAAGTGAACATAAGAATGAGCAGTCCCATTTACACCCAACCCCTATCGCTCATATATCCATCCAACTTATGTTTGAAGCTATCCAGCGTATTCGAATTAATGATGATATTTGGTAACTTGTTTCACTCGTCCACTACTCTATTTTCAAACCAGTGTTTACCTATTTCGCGCCTAAATCTAAATTTGTCTAATTTAAAACCATTGTTACGAGTTCGCTCTTGGTTGGATAGTTGAGTACCTTGGTAATGTCCCCTTTGTTCAGCCCTGACTTCCATTTATACACCTCTGTCATATCGCCCCTCACTCTACGTCTCTCGAGGGAGTGCAAATTAAGATGCTTTAACCTGTCTCTGTAATCAAGGTTCCTAATGCCCCGGATTAGTCTTGTCATTCTCCTCTGAATTCTTTCCAAGGATTCTATATCCATTCTGTAATACGGTGACCAGAATTGAACTGCGAAGTCCAAGTGAGGTCTCACAAGCGCAAGATATAGTTTTAAGATGACTTCGCTAGTCTTGTAACTAACACTCCTTTGTATGAACCCAAGTTTTCTATTAGCCTTGTTTCGAGCAAATACACATTGCTTACTTGGCTTAAGATTCCTACTTATCATTACTCCTAAATCTTTCTCGCAGTCGGATTTCTCAATAACAGCGTTGTTCATCTGGTTTCCCTGTTTACATCTCCTATACCGAGTACTTTACATTTGTCCACATTGAATTTCATATGCCATTTTTCAGACCATTCAAAATTTTTTTTAGATCTTCCTGTAGTTTTGCGGAGTCCTCGTCAGATTTAATTACATGCCCTATTTTAGAGTCATCAGCAAATTTACTTATGCTGCTGTTACGCCGATATCTGCCGTGAAGGGAAGAGGGGAAAGGAAAGGAAGGAAGATGGGAAAGGAAGGAAGAAGGGAAGGGAAGGAAGAAGTGAAGGGAGGGGAAGGCAAGGGGAGGAAGGAAGAGGGGAAAGGAAGGGGAGGGAAATATGTGAGTCAGACTGGGTACAAACACAGTTAAGGAGCTTATATTCCCCATCAATAACATGCACCCGTTGTTCTCACCAGCAGACGCAACCCCGGAATAAGGTAAGGACAAGTGACGTCACAGGGTGGAGCTTATCTACGGGTGTCTGGGGGCTACACTTACCCGGGGAAAGGAAAAAATCCACCATTCTGATGTTCTATAAAAAAATGTGTTTGTATGTGTGTGTGTGTGTGTGTGTGTGTATGTATGTATGTATGTATGTATGTATGTATGTATGTATGTATGTATGCATGTTTGCGATTATGTACTGCCCTCAAATGTGGACATAACAGGAACATAAAATACCACACTCAGATTATTAAATAAGTTTATGAAAATGACTCAATAAAATGAGTTTCAAGGTAATATTATTTATTTGTATTCACTTGTGTAGAAATATAAGGACCTAGAACTGTGCCTGCAATGGGCGGGAACCCTCAATTAAGGGGAGGGGCGGTGTTGGAGAGGGCGGGGCGCCTCTCTCACCTTGGGAGGCCAGGTGTCTAGTAACTCAACAGTAATATAATGTCTTAAGTAATAGAGATTAGCAGTATATAACACGACCCCTTGCTGGTGGAGGAGTGAGAGGGAGGCAGCCATTACCACCTCACTGCCCTCCACTTTGATCTTCATTAGTGCGCGCCTCGGGTGGGGGGGAGTGACAAGCACGCTGTCTTAATAACCTTCCATCACCTCTCTGCCGCTCTCTAATGATGGGGAATTAGTGGTGACCTCTGCCTGCCTGACTCACCTGGAGGAGGGGGGCCAATTAATGAGACGGTGGCCAGGTGAGGTGTGGTGGACTTCTCGTGGCTGTCTTGGGGGACCACCACGTGTTACTGTGTCGCCTTCTCACACCTCACTCATTGTATTGATAACTTGCACACAAATTTTACTCGCGTTTTGACATTTATAGACCGTATTAGTTAATGTTTATGGAGCTACTTCCTTAATAGATCGCCAGTCAGTAATTTAGCAACAAAACTTCCTGGTGTTGAGGCTGGAGAGGGACTGTAGTTATGGGATTATCACTGCTACAGCTTCGAGGACAGGTGTTGGGAACCTTTCATAATTACAAAATATTTCACAATGCAACGGGGCAATAATATGCTCTGATAACAGATCTTTCGGCAGGTATTAAGAGCACCTGCCTGTCTGCCTTTCACCGTTCTCCACAGATCACCCATTGGTCCATACTCCAGAATTTCACATTTAGACGTTGTTAACATATTTAAAGATGGTATCGTATCATCCAGGTTAACACGGTGCCAGATGAACGTCCGGTAATGGCTCTGTTGTGTGATGGACCTGACCTGCAGCTCTGTGATTGTTTGCGAAAAATTACTTCATTATTTCTCATCGTGTACATTCTTGTAGGATATTTCCGTATTGTTTATTTTTGTTTACAGTTGACGTGTGATGTTTACCTCTGGTTGTAAGTGAGATGCCGTGTTTCTTTTAGCTGTGACACCAGTTCTGGACCTGACTTTATCGCTGATATAATGACAGAAAAAATGGGTGCTACTCTAGCGTGCAGTCTACAATATATTTAAGTTTAGTTAGCGTAGGTATGGTTAGGTCAGGTCTGGCACAACCTACCAACGTTGTACTGTACAGCGTTGTTTAAAGGACTTATTTTATTTTTTTACGAGTGAGACAAAGTTTTCACTTGAGATTACAGATGAGTCTTCCCGCTGGTGTTTACTGATGGTGATGGATGAGGTGAATTATTTAGCTTTGTTTGTTGATGTGACGTGTCCATACTAATGTTGTTTGTGTTTGTTTACAGGTAAGACGCCTCCATATTGTTGCTGTTTACCTCAGTTTACAGGTGAGACGTGTTGTTTGTATTGCCTCATGATTGTTGTCTTTATATTTATTTAAGGTTTATGAGGTAGACGAAGTAAACTAGTGATATGGTAAAACAAATACTCATTCATAAGGAAGAGAGAGAGAGAGGGAGAGAGGAGGGAAAGTATATTTGAATGACGCAGGGAAACTGAGAGGAGGAGGAGGAGGAGGAGGAGGGTGAAGTTGCCAAGTTACTCAGAGATCCATTAGAAAGTGTTTGATTACTCGGCTGAAAATAACTCATATGCTGACTATAGATGAACTGTGTAGCATTAGGTTGTAGTTTTATTGTCTCCTCCATCTCGTTTCTTTCTCTTCCTCGTCCATCTCTTTCTCCTTCTCTTCCTCCTTCATCTCCTCCTCCTCACATTATCTCAAGTTATAAGTTTTTATTACGTCGTGTGTAAAGTGTCCAGAAAACAGTAGTATGGTTTGATACATAGTTACATTAATGTTTACAGTGTCGTCACCCCGGTTCCCCTCCAGATATTTTTTTTTCTATTTTCTTGATACTTTTTTTTTACTTATATAAAAAAATAATATTACTATTTACTTTTTTAACTCACTATATCTTGGGAATAAAAGACGATAAATATTCAGTTATGATTTTGTAGTGTTGTATTATCAGTTTTTTTTTTTAAGAATTTTAGGAATACAGTACAGTTTGGTTACAGGATCACTCACGCCTCGTTCTGCCATAGTTGTAGTCGAATATGTTTTAGTGATTCTGTTCCGCTTTATAGAATTAAAAGTCTGAACAAAATTTGAAGAAACTGTGTTATTCTTCCTTCCCTTCTCCCCTTCCTTCCTCTCTCCTCCCCTTCCTCACTCGTCGGGGGGAAAACAGAGAAGGGAAACATGTGTGTGTGTGTTGGAGGGAAACATACGGGTGTGTGAGTCCCCCCGGTGATCGTGTCTTTACCTGAGGTCACCCAAACAATTAGAGGGAGCTGCTAAAGGTGAACACTAATTAAAGAGACAAATAGCTAAGGTGATTACACGGGAAGGGGGCGAAGGAAAGGGGGTAGCTGGGGTAGGGGGTAGCTGGGGTAGGGGTGGTAAAGGTGTCGATTAGGAGGTGACTAGGGGAAGGGGGGACTGTAGTGAGATATATTGATATTGAAACAGTTTATTTATTTAGACAGAAAAATATAGATACTGAGTGGATAATAATAACAATATTGACATGACTGGGGCAATTGAGAGTCTGAGCTGGGGAGTGACGATAGTGGTAATTGTGGTGATGGTGGTAGTTGTTATGGTGATGGGGAGTGACGTTGAAGGAAGGTAAGGGCATTGGAGGTCATGAGAGGATTGTGGTAGGTCATGGAGTGGTGGTAGACGGTGATGTTTGAGAGAATTGTGGTAGGTCATGAGAGGGTTGTGGTAGGTCATGGAGTGGTGGTAGACGGTGATGTTTGAGAGAATTGTGGTAGGTCATGAGAGGATTGTGGTAGGTCATGGAGTGGTGGTAGACGGTGATGTATGAGAGAATTGTGGTAGGTTATGAGAGGATTGTGGTAGGTCGTGGAGTGGTGGTAGACGGTGATGTATGAGAGAATTGTGGTAGGTCATGAGAGGATTGTGGTAGGTCGTGGAGTGGTGGTAGACGGTGATGGATGAGAGAATTGTGGTAGGTCGTGGAGTGGTGGTAGACGGTGATGTATGGGAGGATGGTTGAATGGACGAGTCACTGGTGGTGGAGGGATGGACTTAAGCCAGGTAGGAGGAGGGTGTGTGGGTGGAGGGTGTGTGGGTGGAAGAGTGGCTTAGAGAGGGTTAGATAGTGGAGCTATGTCTGTGGTTAGGTTGTGGTTGGTGTAGTGGATCGACGGAGTGGACAGGTGTTGTGAGGGAGGGGATGGGGGCGATGGTTGGGGAGGACGTCTGGTGTGACTGGATGGTTGGGGAGGACGTCTGGTGTGACTGGATGGTTGGGGAGGACGTCTGGTGTGACTGGATGGTTGAGGAGGACGTCTGATGTGACTGGATGGTTGGGGAGGACGTCTGGTGTGACTGGATGGTTGGGGAAGACGTCTGGGCTAGGTTGGTGTGGTGCCGAGGGAGAAGGGGATAGGAGAAGACCTGTGTGTGTGTGTGTGTGTGTGAAAAGAAAGTTGAGGGGAGGTGACCTGGTACCTGGGGAGGGGAGAGACTCTGGCGCCTGGGGAGGGGATGGTAGATGTGTGACTGAGAGGGAGTAAGTGAGAGCAGTGGCACACCTGGTGTCACCTGTAGTCGATGTTACAATATTAATTACATACACACTGGCTGGGCGTGGGACGCTCTGCTGGTCGTCTGGTTTTTGTCTGAGTTGGCGATGATGGCGGAATATTCCCGGCGGCGTCCACTTTCTACCTACGATGTCACCACGTTGTGTATCTTCCTGTTATTCTGTGGGTGACTAATAATGTATAACTGGGGTATGTTTATGTGTACAAGGTATGTTTGAACACGACTGTAACCTGTGTCGTGTCTTCATAAATCACGTCTTAATGAGCTACCTTTATAACTAAAGGGAATGACTATAAAGAATATTAATGATCTCTTTATATTACTTGTAGTTAACTTAATGTGTGGGCGCTGGCGTGAGGGAAGCAAGACCTTCACCACAGTCGCTGTAGGAGGCAGTGATGGTGAGATTCATTCTGGTAGAACTGAAGTAGGTTGTTGGTCGTTACTAAACCTCTGACAACACCACACTGACACACACAGTCAGGGATCTGTGTTGTCAGGACCAAGGACTAAAGATATAATCACTATACCTTAGTCAGGACCGTGGGGTGGCAGCGCTCCGAAGCACGAGAGAGGCGGGCTCTGACCCGGTCACTGTGGAAGGCTACACCCACCACTGCTTGGTTGTGCCAGTGGTGGACGCCTTGCAGGTGTCACCGTCGCCATCTCGACTCGCTTGGCTGCCTCGAGTGCTAAGACTACTGTTAATGAACGCATAATGCTTGTGAGATAAAACACTCTCTCGACTTTATCTTCCCTCTGGTATTTTTGTTCCCGCTGACAGAAGTAAATACGAGAGAGATGAAGTGTGTCGTCATAATGAGATGGTAATAACGAACATAAATATGGTAATGAAATGGTTAACGGAGTCATTGTTTTTAAGTTGGTGCAATCACGATTCAAGGGTGTAAATAAGAGACTGTAGCCCTCACAGTCCTACTCCTGAAATAACCTTGCAGTCATCTCTAGTTTAGCTCCTGCCATTGTCGAGGTTGTTACAAGACCTGCCTGGGCCCGCGTTGCTCCCTCACCCTGAGTTCCAGCATACTCACTCCTCTGTGGTGGACTTTTGTTAGAGTCACGCGCCAGTGTACTGCTGTATTCAAGTACCATCCACCTGGGCCACACCACTACATCAAAAGTAGTGGTGGGAGGTTGGTGGGGTGAGGGATGAGGTGTGTTCATCATGAGAGGCCGGGAGTGAGGTTTTATTCAGGTGTGTTCAGGTGTTGGGTCTGCCGGTGCTGAGCCTCGGGCGGCCACGGTGGTAAAAGTGGGTCACGTTGTTGCTCGCCGCCTTGTGTTCATCTCTCGCCTTGCTGGTAAATAACACGTGCATTTCCCTTGTAAATAAGTGTCTGTGTCTCAGTTCATGTCTCGCAATATGTATTACAACTATCTGTTTAGCTATTTTAACGCAATTTCACTGTTATAAAGCGGATGTTTTCCTGTTAACGCAGATCCGTTTCACTGTTAACTCAAATCTGTTTTTACTGTTAAGTGTTACACTGTTTTAACGCAGACCTGTTATACTACAAAGTCGTTTCACTATTTTAAAGCTATTTTTTTAACGAAGATCTATTACACTATTCTAACACAAATCTGTTTCGTGGATAAAACATAAACATTTGTCTTGACCAAACACACACGTTATAATGTATTACTTATCTCTTCACATCTCTCATCTTGCCAACACAGACCCCGCCTCACGCAAAACCTCCACGTGTGTATAACCGTGAAACAAACCCCCCTCCCCCTTTGCCTCCCACCACAGGCCACCATATAATCGGTAGCTACTTCGCAATTGCCGACGTCCTTCCGGAGTAGTGATTTGCTTGGTGTGCTGGGGAACGCTTGGTGAGGCTGGTGACAATATTGGTGAGGGTGATGAGGGTCACCAGCCTCATCATATACACAGAAAGATATCAAATAGACCAATATAAAGGTCTTATTATTGGTCTGTAAGATGCATGACAGAAGGTATTTTAATATTCACTCTTAAAATAGAATAGATATATCAGATACCGACAATACTACTACTACTACTACTAATAATAATAATAATAATAATAATAATAATAATAATAATCGGATAGCTCCCACGATCATGGAGACTGAAATACGAGAGCGCATTAAATAAAAGTACATCAACATCTAAAAATAAGATTAAGAAGTTATGACCCCTGAAATTACTGGACATAACTTTTTCCTCAGTAAAGACGTTTTAAATTAGATTATTTTGAACACTGTATGAAGGTAAGGCGGACACACACACAGGAGGGGGCGGGGGGGAAGGGTGTCATTTCACTGTCGGCAGCCCATCCATGACACTAACTAGCTGGATGGGTGTCTGGTTGTTTTAGGTGAGGGTGGTCGGGTAGTTTAGGATGGGTGGGTGAAAGTTGGTGAATAATTTAGGACGGATGACTGAGTAACTGTGGGGGTTGGGTGAGAAAGGATGGCGCGAGAAGGTTTAGGATTGATGAGTGAGTGAGTTGGCAAGTATATTTGGATGGATGATAAAATGTTGTCGGATGAGTATTAATAATTAGCTAGGTGGATGTTTTAATGGACAAGCTGAGAGTGGATGTACCAATGTGGGTGTGTAGATAAGGTGTGTGGATGAGGCTGGATAGTTCACAGTATCAATTGACCACTAGGCGACAGGTGGATACTCAATGTCACGGTGATGCATAAAGCCATAAGATATCTCTGTCATTAAATTTCCCTCCGCCACCATGATGAATATAACAGCGAAAGCAGAAAGCTAAGAGGCGAGTTAGTTTCACTTCAACGCGAAGAAAACGTAAGACTACAAAAAACAGGAAGAATGAAGAGCGTATGGCGTCGTTAGGGAAATAGCCTAGCGGGTTGGATCGTGCATATTATATTTTATTTTTTCCCTCCATCTGAATTACGGCGTGGAACCTTAAAAATAGAGACTAAATGTTTACTTTCAAGTTATCTTAAACTCGGTTACTGTCGCGGGAGTGAAAGTACAGTACAATTATTTTTTGTGTGTT
The DNA here is from genome assembly GCF_018991925.1 of Homarus americanus. Classification (NCBI taxonomy): domain Eukaryota; kingdom Metazoa; phylum Arthropoda; class Malacostraca; order Decapoda; family Nephropidae; genus Homarus; species Homarus americanus. The sequence goes on from NW_024714712.1 coordinate 395,726, forward strand.
AAATTACAGACCGAGTTACAGTCCTGGGGGAGAGAAATTGTTTTGTTGTTAGTTTTTTTTTATTCTAATATAAACACGACCGAGGAAATAATAACATGACACTGGTTAAAGGTGTAAATAAAACAACAAGGCTTAGGGTGATATACAGTATGTCTTCTCAAGCCTTTAATCTCTTCTCCGATACATGATATTGTAAATTTATATTTTCATTTATTGCGATAATTCAAAGAAGCAAAAATGGGTATAAATCAAAGGAGGAACTTACTTACATACGTTCACACAACACGAAACTTTAAATAACGGAGGAATAGTGGACATACATACATACATGACGACGACTACCTACCATTGCTCATGACACTGGTAATAAGACATTAACGTACACATGACTCAGTGAAGAGATGTTTACACGCTGAGTCTCACTTAACACATCGACATGCATAACAGATGACCTGAACTTAACCTGAATACTCCAGCGTCACCACTACCATCACTACTACTACCACCACCACCACCCCTACCCCTACCACCACTACTACCATCACTACTACCACCACCACCACCACCCTGGGTGCCGGGGCCTGGGGTCCAGACCCTGGGTACTGGGAGCAGGGATCGAGACCCTGTGTACTGGGGTTCAGACCCTGTGTACTGGGCCTTGGATCCAAACCCTGGGTGTCGGGGCTTCGCACGCTACGGTAGAAAGTGAAATGAGTGATATGTCAGTCCAGCGGAGAGTGGAGGCAGCCGGAGCCCCCTGACCCGCATAAGAAAGTTAACATACATCCAGCGGTTGCCTTGTAAACACTTGCCAACACTCCAGCAGACAGCGGTCAACAAGCACAGTACATGACTATAAGATACTGATGGAACAGTAGACAGTAGCGAGTGGACCTGGGATGGCCTACACAACGCTGGACTTGTACGAAATGAAAGTAAGATGTTTACTAAGAGCCAGGCCAGGAGGTGGGGGGAGGGGGTCATTCACGGCGATCGACCTCTCTTAACCTCCCTTGGTGAATTATTGACCGGGGGGAGTAACCCTTATGACCCCTGTTAATTTATTTACCTTAGCAGTGACCTGTCTTGACCCCTGGTGAGATATTCACTCGGGAGTTATGGAACATCTAAAACGATCACTGAGATTTGTGGGCCAGGTGGTGGGAGTGGTGAAATTAGGTGGTGATCCAGATGGTGATGTCCAGGTGGTGATGTCCAGGTGGTGGTGATGAAGCAGGCGTGAAATGGGATCGAGGTGGTTGATGTGGCCGGTGTGGTCTCAGGTGGCCGCTGATGCCTTAGGTAATCAGAGGGATAGTGTAGTGTAGATGGCCGATGTGTGGTGGCGTGTGCGGGGTGACTAGTGTGAGCGCCAGGTGTTGTAATTAATGGAAGAAGTGCACGATATACTGACCTGCACTCGGGGCAACACTGTGCTACACTCACCATCCTTAAGATTCACGCCCTCAAGTCCTCGACCAGCAACCCCGACTTTACCTGAGTGTTGAGGGTCTATGGGATGTGACAGGGACGACCTATCTTCGGAACCGGTCCCTCACGTGTCTTTTACCTGTTTTTTTTAGAAGCTACCCTGAACGTGTTTCTAGCTTGCATCGAACACACACACACAGGTTCCCTCCCTGGTATGTTCTGTTGACTCTTAACTAGTAATTAAGCTCATTACCACAGGACTCACCGCCAGTTTATGTTATCATGTTACTTGACACACAACGCATCATCTTATGAATCCTTCAGGTAATATTGCGTGTCATTATTACTGGTCCTCACCTTATCATTAAACATGTCATCACAATCAGTTCTTACACTAAGTTCGCTCACGTGTTGTTCTGTGGATATTTTATCTGTCCGTCCACGCACCTTTTGGACGGTGTGGGTGTGTGTGTGTGTGAATGAATACACACTTATAATCAGGACGTGTACACACATCATAGTGAGTGTGTGCTCGAATGTGATGTACACATCATGTGTGGTTGAACAGGGTGCACATATCATGTCATGTACTATATGTGCGGATCGTGTTTGTGTGTGCGTAGGGGGTTACACACTCATAACTCCTGTGTGTGCGTGAATGGGGGACACACAGGTCATGAACACATCAAGATGTCTGCATAAGCTGTTAAAGAGGAGGCATGGACGTATCAATTTGTGTACTGTGTGTGTGTTGGGGTGGGTGGGGGGTGTGTTGGGGTGGGTGGGGGTGTGTTGGATGGAGGTAGTTAGGAATAGTTATATAACACAGGACTCAGGTGTTGTTCGTCCTGGTCTCTGCTGAGCGGTTTGAAGACGACTGTGTCAGGGCTGCTGGTCTGGCAGTGTCCGGGGCTGCTGGTCTGGCAGTGTCCAGGGCTGCTGGTCTGGCAGTGTCCGGGGCTGCTGGTCTGGCAGTGTCCAGGGGTGCTGGTCTGGCAGTGTCCGGGGCTGCTGGTCTGGCAGTGTCCAGGGTGCTGGTCTGGCAGTGTCCGGGCTGCTGGTCTGGCAGTGTCAGGGTGCTGGTCTGGCAGTGTCTGCTGGTCTGGCAGTGTCCAGGGGTGCTGGTCTGGCAATGTCCGGGGTGCTGCAGTGTCCGGGGGCTGCTGGTCTGGCAGTGTCCGGGGCTGCTGGTCTGGCAGTGTCCGGGGCTGCTGGTCTGGCAGTGTCCGGGGCTGCTGGTCTGGCAGTGTCCAGGGGTGCTGGTCTGGCAATGTCCGGGGTCGGTCACGTAGCAACATTTAATTAGTGAGAGTAGAGGTGTGGCAGGTGATGGATGGTCTCTCTCTCTCTCACCACAAATTTAACCTTATTTTTCCTTCAACTCAGTAACAATGAAAGTGATCCCAGAAACCCAGATTACCACCACAACAACAACAGAAACAACATCAACAACAACAACTGCAAAACCTATTGACACCCGCGCCAGGATTTTCAAAAACTCGTAAGGTAAAAAAAAATGTCTTCCTTCCCTCGCTGAATGCATAAGGACACAAGCGGCTCTCTCTGCTGTGACATTAAGCAGGCGGGTAAATAATGCTTCGAAATTAGTACTGGGATTATTTATTTTTTTTATTTTTTTATTTATTTACTTATTTATTTTATTTTTATTTTTATTTTTTATTTATTTTTTTAGTTTTTATATATTTTTTCACTGGATGATGTTTATCTCATTTGGTTACGGGGAAAATATTTATCATGTGAGAGTTTTAAGGCGGCAGCGGTGTTGACCCTTGCATTCTGAGGCCCCTTAACTGACGACGTTCTACACACACACACACACACACACACACACACACACACACACACGCGCGTGCCGTCAGATCTCGTGCCTTGTGTCTTAACGAGTCCGGGAATTTCTCCTCTAATTTATTCATAATCATGGGTGTCTTCGCTTCTGATGGTGTCCTTGTGTTGGGTGTCCTCGTGTTGGGTGTCCTCGTCGTGTTGGGTGTCCTCGTCTTATTGGGTGTCCTCGTCTTGTTGGGTGTCCTCGTGTCGGATGTCCTCGTGTCGGGTGTCCTCCTCGTATTAGGTGTCCTCGTGTCGGGTGTCCTCGTCGTGGTTGTCCTCAAATGTGATCCACAAATCGGGTCTTATTGAGTGTTGACTTCATGGGAACAGATCTTGGGTTCGGATCTTTTGGTTCGTAAAACTCACGGGTCTTGACCGTCATAAGATTCGGGTATCTATCTCGGGTTGACGTCGGGTATGGGCCAGGGGTGCCGGGACAGAAGTGAGCAGTGTGCCTCAACCAGTTACCGTGATGTGTTTACGAGAAGCTAATCTGAAAATAACACAGGTTACCTCAACGCCTGGTAATGAATGACATGACACCAGCGATGTAAACCCGGTGTTTAGTGGTGGTAGTGGTGGTGGTTGTGCATTGCCCATTCAGACGCTTGGGACTGAATATATTGACCAGATAAGACAATCATAGACGGGATAAAAAGGATTCTTTAATCTTATGGTTTATTAAGTGACTGTTGACGTTAGTTTGGACAGACTTTAATCTTCACTGGGAGGGAATATGAGCTCAGGGGATGAATCTCATAGAATGTATCGTACAATAGATAAAGGAATTTCATGTTATTGGACTTGGGTCTCTACAATGACTGGATGGTACCTGAAGACCTGCCTCACACACACACACACACACACACACAGCTGTAGGATTCCTCGCTCAAGCTCACTCGACAACAGAACCCGAAACTAAGACGATATTAATATCTGTGTTGTTACTTATGAGTTATCGTAGACAGAGTGGCGGGAGAAAAATATCAGGTAAGAGGGTGGTGGCTGCCCCCCCCCCCCAGTTGTCCTGACAATAAAATACATTGACGAAGGATCACGTAACTCACAAACTGAAAATATAAATAAATAAACATCATTAAAGTTGATATTCTGAATAAAACTAATTTGTATGGGAATGTTTTTTAATTGGTATTACTGCATTCGTGTGTCATTACAGCTCTACCAGCACTTGTTAAATTTTAATGAGACGCGTGCTATTAAAAAATAATGATCAGATACTTCGCATTGATTTCGCCACCATGAAGCACCACTCACTCAAGCCTCCCCTGCTTTGTTATAACACGGTAAAGTATGGGCGTATACCCACCCTTAGAACCACGGTAGGCTGTGGTCTGAGTATAATTCCTACAAAGGTGTGGCCCTGTATAATTCATTCATTACAAAGGTGTGACCCAGTACAATTCATTCATTACAAAGGTGTGGCCCGGTATAATTCTTTCATTACAAAGGTGTGTTCCAGTATAATTCTTTCGTTACAAAGGTGTGGCCTCAAGAGCTCACACAAAGGTGTGGCCTCAACACATATTATAAAAAGATGTGGCTTCAACACAGTTTATGCAAGGTGTGAAGTCAGGCGCACACGGGAGCCACGAAGTACCCAAAAGTATAGCATATAAGGGTAAAATCTTAACGAATATCTGTAATACATACACAAAACATGTTTAATAATATTTTTAGTGTAATTTTGTAAAAAATAATTTGTAAGATGAAATAATAAACAGCGAAAAACTTTCAGTATTGGCGAACGATAAATTCCAAAGAGTTCGTGAACAAGGGAGATAACTCAGGTCCATCGTGATGCACTTCGCTAACCTAACCTAACCTAACGAAAAGTAAATCCTACGGCTATGTTAAATACCCCAAAGTAACAGAAATATCGGTAATTATATCTCCATTTTGGATAGATGACTCTTTGGAATTTAGCGTTTTTCGCTGTTTATTATTTCATTATCTTGACTACATTTCAATGAAAACATTATTAATCAGGTTTTATTGATGTAAAACATATATTCGTTAAGATTTTACCCTGATTTAATATACTTTTGGGTACATTTCGGTAATTCGTTGGACCGGGCGCAGACAGCCACCGTCAACCCATGAAGGTGTTTCAGTGTATCACATGAACGAAGCCTCGATACAAATGTACTTCCCTCATGGGGGGAGTGTAGCAAGTATGAGATACGGAGCGTGAACAGTTATGTACTCTGATGCATTATGGGTAATGGATAACCAGGCCACGGGGCGCTTAATGGCCAATTATCATCACGAAGAGAATTAGTGTTGGTCATGATCGTAAACGACTCCTCCTCACGAACAGGAGTCGAGGTGCGTGAGTCGCGGGTTGTGGTGTGTCGGCTGCTCCTAGTATTAAAAAATCACTTGCAGTGCCGCTGGCTTTTAATTCTCGACAGTGTCCGACGTCCAGTATAAAGGCATAAGGTATGAGCCACGGGGTGACTTGTGTTTCTTTCTGGGCGGTATTTTTTTAAACGGTCTCTTAATTGTTACTAAGATTATACCGTGTTAAATTTAAAATCTTTTTGCTGGCTAAGCTTTGATATAGGAGGAGAGATAATTGGGAATAACAAGACGCGGAAATAATTAACGTCATTGAAAAATATTCCGGTATGCTATTGACTGCTCTTGTACAGTACAAGGGAGAGGTGAGTAGAGGAAGTGGTGTGGCTGTGCAGTGTGTACTTTCCTTCATTTCATGACGTAGGAAGTATACCTTGAGGTCACACAGATGAAGGAGGCGATGCGGGCGGTGGGGCATCATGCTCGGTGACGTTATCTCGGGGCGGCCACCATTGTCCTCTGTGTGAGTGATGGGTCCCTGGGGTGGGCGAGGCCGTGTGCCCGCCCCGTGTCTACCCCCGGGTTTATCGCGAATATCGCCGACTGTTGATTGGAACTCTTTCAGGGAGTGACAGTGACACACGCTGATTGTAGGAGTTCATTGTAGCTTCCATGACGAAGTTTTTTAACGAGGTACACTACTGCAGCACCCTGATGATACCACACGAACACGCACATTATATATATATATATATATATATATATATATATATATATATATATATATATATATATATATATATATATATATATATATATATATATATATATATATATATATATATATGCGCGCGCTCGAGTGTGTGCGTAAACAGCGACGACAACGTTTTGTGTAATCCTCAACACCGTGGTCTAGGTCCGCATTATGAACACGTGTTGTATCAAAAGCTTCAGCTTCACGCAGTCATTGTGCCCACCATCAATAGCCATTATCTAGCCAGCTGCTGGTCTTCATCACCAGCAGTAATGACCCAACAGGCGCAGAGGTTAAGGTGTTATTATTGCAAAACCCGGCATCACGTAGCCTGGAATTATTGATAATCTTTTTACATAACCTGGACCAGCATCGCGTGAGCCTGACTTTAGAAAACGACAACGCGAACTATTAACTTATATTATTATTTACGAATGATGAGTCTTTTCTGTTGCTATAATGTTGTCGGAAGTTCATGTTACACCCTAAGTCTTAATGATATACGGTAGATGTAATCCTTAGTTGAACGAACAGAATAATTATAGCAGTTAATGTGAAAGACAACATCTCTGATCTATCCTTCACTTTTGGGTATATGGACGAGGGTGGGGAGAGGCCCGAATGTTTATTGACTGTAACATTAATCAATAGAGTATAAGAATAACTGAGCGGATGGGATTTTTTTAACTTTGTCACTTTAACGTTACTCTAGAAAATTGTGTGGTAAAATTTTACTGTGAGGGATTTTTAACTGGTCTCGTGGGGATGGTTTGGCAAACACTAGAGCTAGGCGTGTTATCAACGCCAACCTTCCTTACTGTACTGTGACCGCCCATCACCGTTTTGTTTTTGTTTTTTAGCCCACCCGGGCACAGGTCACTGACCCACATCGGGGCCTGGGGGGCGAAAAATGTAATAATGATAATTAGTTCACAGTAAATAAAATTTATAATAAAAAATACAAATTAAATAATAAAAACAATAATAATAATAACAAGAACAGTAATAATAATAATAATAATAATAATAATAATAATAATAATAAATGTGGCAGAGAGTCATATCTGCAACCTGGGACTTGGTCACAATTTTCGTGATGCCATATGGCAGCAGGGTCTACCATTAGACAACACATTATGCTTCCAATATCTTTCCAGGCGGTAGTACCTCCTTTAGGTATGGATCACATGACAACAGCAGATTCTCTTGAGACACTAGCCTTTAATCAGGCCGGAGGGGAGGGGGAGCCCTCGAAGTTAAATTTCAAATCAAACTATTACGTATCGGGTCGTCATATACAAGGCTAGTGTCACACAGACTCTTCTAGCAGTCACTAAATATGGTGTACTAATGGCAAGAATATACTTTTATTATATCGTGTTGAAGCGAGTTTGTTTAAAAGCAGAAAACTACGTAATTATTCTACCTAGGACCTAAGGCAGCGGGAGGAGGTTGTCCCACACTGCTACACCACAGAACAAAATAGGTGGTGAGGGAGGGACCCTGCCCTCGTGTCCTTGGCTGCAGGTCCCGTCGTCCCATCTACCACCGGTTCAACATTCTCTCTCCTCGTATTATCTTCATGTTTTACAAGACGTTATGTAAAGATTCATGTAAATTATTACAACAAGCAAAATTTAGAAGCTACCAATTCTTAAGGTTGATGTGGTCGTCAGTACTGACTTCCTCGCGTTTGACAGAATATCCAAACTTATCTTGAGAAGATTGATAAACCTGACAGTGTTCTGTGACATTTATTGTCAAGTTAGAAAACCTGATATTTCACTGTATGCTCAGAATCGTTCTCCATTTCCAGTGTAAAGCTCGATGTGCGAGGTCCAAAGTGCGTGGTATGCTTTTTTTATTGTATTCTATATCAATCTAGATTTCTAGAAACAAAAAATAGTGAAAGTCGGCTGATATTGTGGAAGACGTGGTGGACTGCTCCAGTTACCGTGAGTGGCGGTCGAGCCATCACTGACAAGGCTGGAGTTTAATATTTGTTGTCAGTTGATAACTGGTTTACAGTGTGACTTCATTGGAGGGAAAGTTTTATTGTTGATTGAATAAAGGTCTTGAACGCGACGTATAAGTTGGTTAGGTAAAGTTTGTTATTTACATCTCATAAAACCTTACATGTCCTAACTTTATACAGAGGTGGCTGCCTTGTTGAATAGTTTTTTTTTAATAAAACCCACATTCTCTTTATTCTTCAAAGATCTTCGAGCAAAAAGATATTTCAAACTGCCACCCAGTGAGGGAGCGGTTGGCTGTCTGCCTGGTGTCACGTCAATCACCGCCAGCGTGAAGTCAACTCAGACACAGGAGTGAAGAAGATGGAGGGAGCGGCCCGTTTGACTGCTTGATTACTGTTTACATCATATTTACTGAAGTTGATCACTTGTTTACACCGTTCTTGGGTGTGTGTGTAGTATGACGTGCAGTGTTTACTCTGGTCTGTTAGTAAACTGTTAGATAATTTGTCATGTAAACAAGAGATGCCCCGTGGACGAAAGTCGAAAATACTCTTGCTTGACAGTCCTTCCGTGACTCCGCGCTGGTTTCCGCACATGTACGTCATATACTTCTACGAAACTATACAAGTGGCCTACACTCAGTCACTTTAACGCTTACTGAGTTTTGGTCAAAAAGTCAAACACATACTTGCCGGTATATGCCAAGAGTCTGATTGAATTGAATTGAAACATTTTGATGTATGACATATTATGATTTATGTTACTACCTTCAGGCGAGGCTTGTGTCTCTTTAAGATTTATTTCTGGTTATTGAGTGTCTGCTTTGAAAAGAACCATGAAATTATTTGCAGTTCAATATCTTCGTCTTTCGAAAATTCCTAACTAGGATGAAGGCTTTATTGAAAGTATTATTTTCGTATTTTTTTTATTTTATTTAAAATTCTACAGTTCACAAACATAGATATTACATATTATATATTTGGCTGTGAAATATGTGGATATGTTTTCTTTTAAAATACATTTGATCATCCTATTTTTAATCGGCTTTAGTTTCATCAACATTAAAATTAGGACATTCAAGAGACTTAATAATAATAATAATATAATAATAATTAACGGTTTATTGAAAGAGCTTGGCAGCCAGAAGGCTGAAAATATACAGTTACATATTTGGGGAATGGGTTTCGAATTACAAATAATATACAAGTAACATAAGTGACACAAATAAGACATAATAACTAGATGGGGAAAAGCTCAAACTACAGTTCATTTCAACATAGTGACAGTGCAAGGAGTAGTGTTTACTGGGAGTGAATACACTGGTTTATTACAAGTTATTGATAATTTTTACAATGGTTGGGACTGGGCTGTTCTTATAGCGATCAGTTCGTGCACGTATGGGCTGGATGCGGTTGTGGTGTCGAACAGCAATTCTCGGACTAGGGATCTCAGGTGGTAGTAGGAGCCGGTGTCGAGGATGGTGCTTCTTACCAAATTTGCAGATGAGGTCGTGGTGATGGTCAGTGAGAGTCGAAAGGGTCAGTGTGTTGAGCGCTTCTTGATATGTGGAGTAGGAAGGGGAGAGAATAATCTTGCATGCCCTCTTTTGCACTTTTTCTAGGTGTTTACGTTGTGTGGCATTTAGGGAGGAAGACCAGGTGGGGAGGCATAGGTGAGCTTGGGAAGTATGAATGTTGTGTAAACACTGAGGAGCTCGGTGCAGGAACTCCGAGGGACTTGAGTCGGCGGAGGAGGTGGAGACGGAAACTGGAGGATTTGACAACTTCACTGACGTGTGGTTTCCAATTTAGTTTGTTGTCTATGGTGACGCCGAGGAGCTTCGTGGAATCTACAACCTGGAGTGTGTTGGGACCTAGAGTAATGGAAGGAGGTGGGACAATGTCGGAGGAGAGGTTGATGTGCATAACCATGGTCTTGGTATGGTTGATGGTGACATGGTTGTTGGTGGCCCAGTTTTGGAGACTGTTCAATAAATCTTAGTGCATGTGAAGGCGTGTCGGAATGGTTGTTATTCTCGGTGTGTTATTGCACTGTGAAAGTGGGCTGGGCAGCAGTGAAAGTGCCCCGCCCACACCAAAACAAAGACTCAGGCGCACCAGCTGATCCCAGCCAGCAGCGTTGCCACTCTCGGTCTCCGTTTCAGGGCGCGCCACCTGTCCGGTTGAGGGGTGAAATAATCTCATTACCTTAAAATTTATTCACTCATCATTCATTGTATTTGAGTTCTGGCATATTTATCAGTGTATGATGTATACTTGTGTTAAGAAAATTTTTCATCGTGCAGTATTACAAAGGCGTCCCCTCCCCCCTCCGTGCAGGATGTGGTAACATGAGTGAGGCGGGTGTGGCGGACAGTATGGAGCGCCATTTCACGTGTACGAAAGGGGAAGAGACTATTCATAGCGACATTGTGTGGCTGTTCCACTTGGTAATGAAGCTTCATTAGGAAGATGAAAGTCTAATGTCTTAAGAGAGGCGTTAAGCCAGGTATGTCTTGGTCCATAAACAAGGGGAGGCGTCGAAGAGTACAGCAGACAAGACTGGCGACTGAACCAATTTTCTTCATTAAAAGTTTATGTTTGTTATGGTTGACTGATTTACTGTATCTTCATTCGGGAAATTTATAAACGGTAACTTACAATTGTAAAGGGAGCGTTACTGAAGCACTGTGTGAAGGGAGTGTTACTGAAGCACTGTCTATGAAGGGAGTGTTACTGAAGCACTGTCTACTTCACGCGTGGAAACACCTCTAACTATTTTCCCATAATTTATCACGTCACAATATTCCCAACAAAATGGTGAGAAACATGACAGAGCCTCTTTTTTTATTTTTTTTTTTAATCCATGTTAAGTGATACCAACGGAGGCAAATCCCCCACACTGCCTGAACGAACACTGTATAACTGTTCACTTGACCGACGACGTTGTTCATCAGCCAGACGTACTGTGCTGTATGTCTCCATTAGCAGCTCGTCTTCACACACTGTAGTACATCTTCAGTAAACACGGTCTCTTGTTATTCCTGTGTCGTACTTATCGATTCGACTTAACACCTTAACAGCTCAGTTACTGACTCCATCATTCATCTTGTTCTGCCTGGCTCTGTCCATCCTCCCTTCAGCTGCACGTGACAAGCGGACACAACTGTAATATGCCGGAAGGAGAATCGAGGGAATTGAGAAGTGATATTTTCAGTTACCGTAACTCTCGACAACCACAACAAGGTTAAGTGTTCCCTCGGCCAAGATTCTAATACCGAGGGAGGCCGAGCACGTGATGGTGTCTCTCAGAGTACTCGTCTGGACAGGAATATTACTATGTACTTCATCCCTTAAAGATGCAGAAATACCCCACAGGTGAAGGTATACTACATTACTGCTCGCACTAATGCATCTCGGCTGCTGAAGACACCCAGAAAATTTAATACAGCCCAGAATGAAGACAAGAGATGTGTATTATTAACTGCGCGCCGAAAAGCCGAAAATACTTGAATATCTCGTTTGTCTTTTAATTACAGATAATAACGACATGGAATATAAACGTAGAATATAAATGATAACTTCAATAAAATGTAGAGGTGCCACAAGTGCACTCAGAGACTATCCCAGGGCGCCCCCATACAGCAAAGGACGCGCCGGAGGGGACAGTTGAACAACACCCTACACTATAATATTTCCTTTATAATTTACGTGCCTTGTATTTCCTGACATTATCTTTCACTTTATTGATTTTAATTCATGTATTCCATCTCTTCTTTTGTCACTGAGGTTTATTTTTGTATTATTTTATTGCCTACTGCTCACGGGGAGACTAGAGGGGAGATCAGTTTTGAGGGGAGATGAGAGTTGAGGGGAGGTAACCTGGGGAGATGAGTGTTGAGGGGAGGTAACCTGGGGAGATGAGTGTTGAGGGGAGGTAACCTGGGGAGATAAATGTTGAAGTGAGGTAATTTGGGGGAGACAACATCCTGGCCTGGGTGGGTGTTGACGTGTGAATAGCGCCCACCTGACCCCACTAAGGCTGTCCCCCACACGCCACATCCTGCCTGACCCCACACGCCACACCCTGCCTAACCTTGACCTACCTTGCACGGGATAATAACAAGAAGCAGATGCCACCAAAAACCAGTGAGAATTAGACGGCAGTGACACGCTACTGGGACCTGACCCCCCCCGCCTGGCACAACACGCTACCTACACCTCATCCTCCAGCCTCCACGTATGACGGTAAAACTCAGAAATTAGTCAAGGATCACCTGAAGATTTAACAACCTCAGCTTATTTCACCCTAACGTTACCTGGGGGGTTAGGTTAGGTTCGGGTGGTTAATTGTCAGGTGATATCCAGTAGATTATCTCTCTCTCTCTCTCTCTCTCTCTCTCTCTCTCTCTCTCTCTCTTTCATGCCTATAGCCTATGATCTCCAAGAATTATATTATATAAGAGGGAAGACATAACGATACCGAGGCTCCAGTAGTAGTAGTAGGGGCAGTATTAAAATTACTACCTCACAGTCGCCGCCACCAGCACGACATGTTGCTGGTGTCTCCTCCCGGGGAACGTGAGGGTGAGGGTGGACTGACTAGGAGGAAGTTAATCGGTAAGTACACTGGACTTATTTTCTCTATACTGTGTGTGTGTGTGTGTGTGTGTGTGTGTGTGTGTACTTGTTCTACTCGGTCTCAGGTGATATCTGTATTAAGCAGTGTTAAGAAGTAGATTCTGGAGCTAGGAATTTGTTTGCCGCCACTCACTGTTGTCCCTGACGTAAGGAAACTGCATCTCATCTAACGGGGATTTTCCTGCAAATACTCTACCTATTTTTTGTTTGTTTGTTATTGTCCTATCCTGTTATTTTATGTATGAAGGCTTGTTCTTGTCCCTGGACCATGTTTAACTCAACCTCATACAAGATCTTGACTACTGTGCAGCTTCCACCTCCCGGTCAGGAGAGAGAGAAAGTTACTGACCTCAATATAAAAACTGTGAAGACCAACACATGGAAAATAGTTGTGACGCAACATGCTTGTGGTCGTGTCATTGTGATGGTACCCTGATGACGGCGGAGCTCCCACACCATGACCCAGCCTGACTCCCATGGCTGGCGTCAAGCCTGATGAATAGTATCATTAACTCATAAAGGTAAAAATAGTGTAGGTGGTCAGTTCCAACCTCCTCATAACGTGGATGATGTGGACGTGAAGGGATAATGAGCAGGAAGAAACAAGTAGCCTTATCATGTGTGCAGCCCCGTGGTAATATGTAAAGGGGATCCTCCTAAGTTCAACAAGAGCTTCCTTCTACCGGGGCAACAGTGAGGCCAGAGCAGCGTGTGCGTCTGTCTGGTCCAGAGAGGTTTAGGGAGATGCTCTTTACTAATTACTGTCACATGTTTTACTTTAACACCCTATACCCTTCGGCTAGGGAACTGTTGTCACGTGTATTTTAGCGTCAATTGTGGCCGTTTGTCGAGTAATTACGGACACGTATTGTATTTTACCGTAATGTGTTTTTTATCTTGGGCAATCAACGTCACATCTTTTATTCAAACATGTAAAACCTTCAGCCAGAGTTGTGCCAGACCTCCCCACGCCTGTGTCCTGCACGCCACCATCACTGAAAATTATTTCTTCTGTCTCCTGTTTTTTTGGGGGGAGGAGTTGCTTACTGGCCGGCAGCAACAACAAGAGGTGGGTGTGGCAGCGTCAACACCACCACCGATCACACTCGAGGTAAATTTGGCACACTGGCCGACATATAGCTCAGTGTGCGGTGCCGGATACTCGAACCTTCCCTCACGAATCCATAAATCAACCTCCCTTCTCCCCCCTCCCCTCCCAACTCCCCCCTCCCCCCAACTCCCTCTCTTCTCTTCTCTCGCCTTCCTCCTCTTCATCTCTTTCTTCTCCTCTTGTCTATACCTCCTTTCTCCCCCTCCACCCAACTCCCTCTCTTCTCTTCTCTCGCCTTCCTCCTCTTCCTCTCTCTCTTCTTCTCCTCTTGTCTATCCCTCACCCGCTCTGCCCCTTCCCTCCTCCTCACCTTAGTACCACGATGCCTGCCGACACAAGGAAGTGATGACCGACGATAAACACACGATGAAACCCCGGCACCGACGTGGACAACTTTCTCGTGGTGCGCTGCTCGTGAGGTGCTCAGGTGCTCATCATCAAAGCAAGTCTCAGTGGCTACCAGCTCACCCTGTTGTTCAAGCCTCATCTGATGATTCTTGGTGAAAAAATAAATAAAATAAATAACTAAATATTCTGGTATTTCAGAAGGTGTGGCTACTATAGGTTTCTTCTCGGGAAAGCAGGGCGCGCACTTTGGTTACAGATATCAGTACTGTATAATCTTCTTTCAGGGTTACAGATTTGCTGGCGTTTAGCTTACATTTGTTGTTATACAAAAAAAATCTTTGTGTACCCTGACAGTGACCGAGATCATGGGGCGTGAATCAACATCAACAATTTTATGTGATGATAGTTAGTTATTCAGACGCTCTGACAGGTGTACAGGTATTGAAGAAGAAAAAAAATACAAATAAAAGTCTTGGACGTGACCTCACTTGATGCTTGGACTGGCTTTAGAACTTGATCCTACACATCTTGCTCCATTCTCTACCTCCCCGTCCTCAGCCTACCGCACCCCGACCCTCACAGTCTGCCCCTCACAGCCTGCCCTTCCCACACCCTCCCCCTCACAGTCTGCCCCTCCCACACCCTCCACCTCACAGTCTGCCCCTCCCTCCACCTTTGACTGTAGAGGTCCCGGGGCAGCTCCCACGACCCTGCACCCCATGTCTGGTCTTCTCACACCCCTGGACATTCCAGTGTTGCTCTCACTCTCTACTACAAATGCCAGTAGATCATCATCGTCTCTCGCATGTATTTTCTCGTTGTATTTCCTTAGCGTATGGAAGAATTACTTTGACTGTTATGCCTAGATTTTCTTGCCCGTTTTTCTTTAGCGGGTGAACTTGGCTAAACTTAAAAGGGCCAATCCCCTCCCCGCGCCTGGTTTGCCGTGTAACATTAGGGGCTTCCTTTCACCCGGCCTGTCTGCTCACCCCCTCCCTCCTGCCTCCTCACGTGTGTTCTCGGATGTAACTGTATCTTACCAGCCCCTTCCCTGTCTTCTTAGTTCCCTCTCTCTCTCTTACCCAGTCCTACGGCGGGTCTCCACTTTCGTCTTCCGTCACCTCGAAGCCTTTTCCAGCCATGGCCAAACACCATTACTTCCTCCACCCCCATTGTGATCCTCCCCAGTACCTGGTCTTGCCCCGGCCGCACCTCTCCCCCTCACGTACTGTACATCTGCTCAGCAGGTGACCCGGGCCGACTTTCTCCCGTCAATATGTTATAATTAACCTGGGTGATAAATGTCTGCGGCTTATGGGCGCGCTTCACCCTGGCCTGCGTCACCCCACCCACTCATGTGCTGATTATTGTCACACTAGTAAATAAGTTTCGTTATTTACCAAAATATCACTTGTACCTGACGCTGTAAGTTTAATCTGTAATAGGCTTTTGACGTCACGCCATGATATATTCGTGTCTTAACGTTAACGTAGAAGTTAATATTACAGTGCCAAGTGGAGTTTCAGAGAAGTGTGGAGGATGTTGACAGTGTGTTTCATGTTGTGCTCACACTGTAATATGAGCGTGTGGTCTGCAACGTCCTCACACTCAGTATTGCGTCACTAGTTATTACTTATGTCTCGGTGATATTGTCAGGTTTCCTGCTGCTGCACCTTGCGTTTCTTACCGAGTAAAGTTACATCAGCTCCTGTGGTTCACCTAAATTCTCTTCCACTTTAAAAACTTCAATTTTTCATGTAAGTAGTAGAAAACTGCTGATTCATGTTTACCATCACTCACTGAGCTTCCTTCCGGGTTTCTTGTGTCTCTGACGATAAAGTGAAATGAATGGAAGTGAGGTGCCTGAGTGTGTGTGTCTGTGCGTTCCTGTGAACTAAATGCCGAAGTGTCTGGCTATATTTATCTAAACCCCCTTGTTTGACATCATCCATGCTTTGTTTCTTCCCCTCTGAAGGTCTCGTTTTATTTGTATTAATCTGTTTAAGGTCACTAGGGCGTTGTTGAGGCAGCTGTCTAGTATTAATATTGTGTACTTTAGCGAATGTCTAGTGAGCACCATTAGTGTTAAGTGGCGGTTAGTAATGCTAATAGCCATCCTAACATTCGGTCGTCTCACAGTAGGATTATTTATGACTGGTACTCCGTCTAATCCCCGAGACAGTGGCCGGGGATTTCGTAAGAGGCAGCAAAAACACGCTACCAGTTACTTGTGACTGTTCCAACACTTGTGCCTGCGACGAGTGTTGGTTTCAGTCTTGGACGTGTCAAACACACATGTTTCAGCCATTGACGTTTTAGATACGTTTCAGTTTTAATCGTTTCAACCATAGACGTTTCAGACGTGAATGAACGTTTTAACCTTGGACATTTCAGTCTCAGAATTTGTTCTGGACATGACGTGTCAGTCACAGATAGTTAGGTATAGACGTCACCAAAGCCGAATGAGCGTAACATCCTGGGCCGATACATCCACTTCCTGTAACGACAGATATATGTGAATTTTTGCAACTTTTTATCATGATGCACGCCAGACTGCACATCTTGATGCAACACCCGACACCAGCTTCAACACACACGCACATCACACACGTCCACTCCTCCTCCTGCTGCTGTGGACATATCTGGAACCTTAGGCTTCTACCACAACACCTGTGCTTGCACGGACAGTCTACCTACTCAGGCTGCAATTCGCCCGCCTTTTGTCTGCAGTGGCATTCCTGTATGGTATGTTGTATCTGCTGTATAATCCTCGTGTTCGTCGAATGTGTAGTATCTGATATATTGTCCACTATGAGAGAGAGAGAGAGAGAGAGAGAGAGAGAGAGAGAGAGAGAGAGAGAGAGAGAGAGAGAGAGAGAGAGAGAGCAGCAGCAGATGAAAAGAATATTCCCTTCTTCAGACCCTTCAGGCTCATGGGCGTGAGACAAAACAAGTGAAAACACCTGCTCGAAGCTCCAACCACCGCCTCATCTCAGGTGACCCAGAAGACCCGTGTAAAGGCCTCTGAACGCCAGTACGTGATGGCCGACGGAGAGAGACGATTCATCAGCAAAAGTAAAAGTGCCCGAGCGGGGGTAAAACACGACAAAAGATGGGGTGGAGCAAGACCGAGGCGGAGCATAACCCGACCCCCTTCCTGACACTGAACCCCCAGGCCAAGTTTTGGTGCACCGCCATCGATAGTTTTATCCCTTTTTCTCTCTCTCTCTCTCACACACACACACACACACACACACATACACATACACACTACCTTACGTTACAATAAACACTTAACACCATCTTCAGTACACATCTCTAACACATCTCAGGCACAATTTTAGACCCATCTCCCCCCGCCCCCCCATAAACTTGTTAAACTAAGATCAAAGTTTCCTCCAACACTCATTGTTTTGTGGGATTTACTTCTCTTACCTACCTATCTATCTACCTACCTATCTACCTACCTATCTACCTACCTATCTACCTACCTACCTATCTACCTACCTATCTATCTACCTATCTACCTACCTACCTATCTACCTACCTATCTACCTACCTATCTACCTTACCTACCTAATGACGTAGTGTTGGGAATAATGAAAATGGTTAGGTGGTTCTCGTATATTGTGTTTTCTCTTGTTTATTGGTTTTTCTCTTGTTTTCTTGTTTATTGATTTTTTTATCTTGTTCTCTTGTTTATTGTGTTTTCATCTTGTTCTCCTGTTTATTGTTTTTCATCTTGTTCTCTTGTTTATTGTGTATTATCTTATTCTCTTGTTTATTATCTTTTGTTCTTTTGTGTATTATGTTTTCCATTTTATTCTCTCTTTTATTGTGTTTTCTCTTGTTCTTGTACTGATAATGTGCATTAAGACGATAAATAATGTTAAGAGACGAAATGTTAAAAAAAAAATTGGAACAGTTTTTATTTAATTATTTATATTTTTTGTAGGATTGAGAGTTGGTCTTCCTTCCATTCCTTCTCCCTCCTCACTCCTTTCCCTTCTTTCCTCTCGCTTTTTACCCTTTCCGTCACGCCCCCTCTCCATTCACCTTCCATTTCTGTTCCTCTCAAAACTCCGCTCCTCCTCCTCCTAAGCTTGCCTCCTCTTCTCCGTCCTCCTCCTCTTCCCGCCCTCCTGCTTGCCTCCTCTTCTCCGTCCTCCTCCTCCACCATCCCAATCCCCTTGGCCCCCTTAATTCCAATCTTCCCCGCCCTCTCTACTCTTTAACCTCCCCTCCAGACTAGTCCTCCCCACCTTCATGTTCCCACTTAGACTCCCCTCTCCCCACCCTCCCCATCCCTCGGCTCCCCCTCCCCCAGACTCTTCCTCCTCCAAGACTCATGTTTCCTCCCTACAAGACTCTTCCTACCCTCTTCACATTCCTCCTCCAAGCCTCTCTTGTACGCCTTCACTCTCCATCACCTCCTCTCCTCATCTCCCTCACCAGCAAGTTCTCTTCCTCATCTCCAGGTTATCTCCCTCACCAGCAGGTTCTCTCCTTAATCTCCCTCACCAGGAGGTTCTCTCCCTCATCTCCCTCACCAGCAGGTTCTCTCCCTCATCTCCAGATTCTCTCCCCCACCAGCAGGTTCTCTCCCTCATCTCCAGATTCTCTCCCCCACCAGCAGGTTCTCTCCCTCATCTCCCTCACCAACAGGTTCTCTCCCATCACCTTCCTCACGTTGCCTCCACTGAGAAAACTAGTTCTCACTTAATGATGAAACAAGTCAGTGTTGTGGGGAACTGAGTTTTGTTTCCGCCACATAAACTAGTCCGCCTCCTCAACCAGTGTGTAGAAAGTCACTTAAATATCACTAGTGTTGACCGTCACGCTTCTTCCTATTATTATTATAATGTTTGAAACTTTCTCCTCCCTCGGTGTGACCCGTGACCACGCGAAATAGTGACACAGACGACGTAATATTGTAGCTCACACGTACGGAAATGCATCTTAGCTTAATTTAGGTAATTTTTGTCAGTCTAGTTCATTTTTGTCATCTCCCAAGAGTTCCTTTACGGTTCAGACTGAAAAAAAAATGTGGTTCACTGATGCTTGTTTATTACACCCGGTACATGGCCCAGCAGCTGTGGTTGTGTGTATTATTGTAACGTTATTATGTATCGTCAGAAGAACACAGTCTTTCTTCACTCGGAGTTGAATATGGTAATGTTAAGGAGCGTGTAAGACTGATCAGTGATATAACAGAAGATAAGACAATGATGAATATGATTTTTTCCCTCGTCGCTATAAATATTAGGTTCTTGTTGATTTTATCTCGAGTCGTCCTGACATTTTGAGATTTTAGCTGTATTGTAGGTCCCGACCCTCGCACTTTACCGCCACCATCACTCAAAAGACCCTGGCGTTTCCCTCCTCTCAGTTATATGAACCTACGCCAAACTTATCATCGCCAGATTTATGCCAATAGTTGCGATTTTATATAGTATAGGCGGCAGTCGCTGAGAGACGTTCTCAGCTCAGTGAACTACAGGACTCCTGCCACTGTAAAATAAATACGCAAACTGTAGAAATAATTCGTGTAACTACAGCAAGTTTTGTAACCTGTGGGGTGGGGGGGGGGGACATTCGTGGCGGAGGTGATGGTGAATGAGGGAGGTAACTCTGTACTCACACACACACACTTAACCCACCTCACCAACCCACACCTGACCCACCCACCAACACACACCTGACCCACCCACCAATACATACCTGACCCACCCTCCAACACACACCTGACCCACCCTCCAACACACACCTGACCCACCCTCCAACACACACCTGACCCAGCAAGAGATACGGGGAAGGTGCAGCTCCGTGTAGCTCCGTGTTAGTGGGTCATCGGTGCGAGGAAGAAAACCCGTAGATGCAGATCACCCGTGACCACCTAGCCCGCTTCAGGGGCCCTCTTCCTCCTCTTCCGTCTGTTTTCTTCCTCCTTTTCCTGTCTTCCTCTTCCCTTCCTCCTCTTCCCTTCCTCCTCCTCCTCCTCCCCCCGTTCTTGTACTCCCCTGTCGTCTTTGTATTCAATTTGTGTGGATTTCGTCCCATGTTGGAAATACAAATCATGACCGTGTTGATAGACTGGCCAATGAGTCAATAAAGACCGTGACCTTGACCTATCTAATGATGTACTTAAAAACATACAAGTCAAAATCACGAACTCTGATCTAGAAGAGCTGAGAAATGCAGAGAGACCTGACAGTTGTAGCATTAGTAATGAAATTTGTTTACGAGGTATTGGTATGGCCTCACAGGGACGGACCCAGACAATGTGATGTAGTCGTGGCCAGAATTAGGCTACGATACAGACACATCTGGCAAGTTAGTAACGCTGTACCCATACCGGAACACTCAGCATGTAAAGTTTGTGATAAACCTTTAAAGCATACAATTGAACACTATATTATTGAATGTGACATTTTCAAAAACCTTAGTCTACCTGGCTTATTACATCATGAACTATGTAATTACTACATTAAATCAGGAGTCCTTGAGGACATTCTTGCAGTCTATCCTAAATTTGCTAGTCTACACTGATTAGTCCTCAAGTATAATATAACACTGATGAAAATTACCTGTATTATTATCTCCTTTCGCGTATGAACCTCTGTCCAGCGTGGCAGTGAGCAGTGATAGCACCCTCAGTGTTATCACCTCACTGACCTACTCAGATTAGGCAAATTTATCAATATTGCCAGTAAAGTTGTTAAACTAACTTCCTTCTCTCTTTCTCCTCCTCTTATTGTCTTCCTTCTTCTCCTCTTATCCTCCTCCTGGTCTCCTTCCTTTATCGTCGTCGTGATCCTCCTCCTCATCTCCCATAATGCTTTGTTTATTATCATTCACTGTACAAGTTTATTATACAGGCTTATTTGCGTGTTGTTATATCTTAGTGCAACTTTACAATCATTTACATACTTTAAACGTTTAGTTACACTTTTGTGAGAATATTTACACTTGTTTTTATTTCCTTACTCTGACATTTATTCTTTTTTCCTCCATTTTTGTTTTCCATTATTCAATTTGTAGTTATAATACCTTTTTTTTCTTCATACATTTACATTTTCTTCATCCCTCACTTTCTCATCTCTTTACAACTATTAATTACTTGTTTTCAACGTCGTAAATTCAATCGTCCAGTACGATTTTTGCGTTTAACGAATATTTACGTTTTGTGTTTAAAATATTACAATTATCCTGTACTAATATTATGTATCTTATTCATACGCATTTAATAACACTCTTAAACACTGTTGTTATTTGCAAGTCTTTCATTTTGCGTTATAAGTTTATTTGTGACGGAGGGAGTGGGTGACGGAGGGCGTGGGTGACAGGGGGCGTGGGTGACGGAGGGCGTGGGTGACAGTGGGTGTGGCTGGACGGACAGGTCAAAGGTACAGACAGGTAATATTAGGGAGGACAAGGACAGGTGAGGGAGGGGGAGGAGGGGTAGATAAATAGGGAAAACGAGGAGGCACAGGGAGGGGTGAGAGGTACAGGGAGGGGTGAGAGGTAGAGAGAGAGAGGTGAGAGGTACAGGGAGGGGTGAGAGGTACAGGGAGGGGTGAGAGGTACAGGGAGGGGTGAGAGGTAGAGAGAGAGAGGTGAGAGGTACAGGGAGGGGTGAGAGGTACAGAGAGGGGTGACAGGTACAGGGAGAGGTGAGAGGTAGACAAACAAGGAGGGAGAGAGGAGGGAGGTACCACGAGGGTTAAGTGGGGTGGAGACAACACCAAGCTGGCTGACCCGACCCCTGGTTGCGTCCTCAAGACCCGCCCTAACACAAGGACCCGGGACCCGATTCTCAGTACCCACCCCTCAGTACCCGCCCCTCAGTACCCACCCCTCAGTACCCGCCCCTCAGTACCCACCCCTCAGTACCCACCCCTCAGTACCCACCCCTCAGTACCCGCCCCTCAGTACCCGGTCAGTTGTGTTCCTCCTAGCACCTCTGTTTTTGTTAACCCGTCAGTAGTGTTAGTGAGTCTCGCTGGCTGTCAACATCACCACTAAAGGCTTCTCTCGCTCTGTCATTTCAGTATTATTTGTTTACGTTTCCAGCCTTGACAGGGGTAAGGTTACGGCAGTAGGCCTACACAAGTAACGGATGATCCCACTCTACCCTACAGATTTATCAGATTACTTAGGCCTACAGAAGCACATTAGGACCCCCAGTCCCTCCCCCGAGTGGCCACTTACGCCCTGCCTTCACCTCCGGCCCCTTCCCCTGGCCATAGCCGGGGCCAGACTGTTGCTTAGCGAGAATCTATAACTCCAGGGCAACGGATTCTCAAATTTTCGTAAGTTAAACTTCTCTCGTATTTATCCGCCTCACGTAAGCATGGGCGTTATGATGTTGGTCAAAATGAACGTCAGGCAGCGTGTTGGTGTCAGCTAGTGTAGGGGGAGGCGTCGTGAATTACAGTTAATCTTAACCTTGGAAGGGTCATGGAGCCAGCGGCGGTGCTCTGACCCAAGTGTTGCTGCCAGGTGAAGTCGAGGGTGTGGTGATGCTGGTGGTGATAGTGGTGATGCTGGTGGTGATAGTGGTGGTGCTGGTGGTGTGTGGTGATGGGTGTGATAGTGGTGATGCTGGTGGTGATAGGTGGTGCTGGTGGGGGGTGGTGATAGTGGTGATGCTGGTGGTGATGCTGGTGATGCTGGTGGGGGTGGTGATGATAGTAGTGATGCTTGTGGTGATGCTGGGTGGGGTGGTGATGATAGTGGTGATGGTGATGGTGATAGTGGTGATGATAATGGTAATATTGATGGTGAGTGTGATAATGATTGTGCTGCTGGTGATGATATTAGTGAACATCCTTGGTGAAAGTAGTCGTGTTATGGTAGTGATGATAGTAGAGGAAGTAGTGCTGGTGATAATAGTAGTAGTAGTAGTGATAGTAGTACCGACGCTGTTAGTGAATGTAGACTAGTGACGCTGGTGATAGTAACGGTCTTGGTGATGTAAAAAAAATATGTTTCGACCTTTTGATTTGGCACTTTATATTTAGTTAAATGGTGACCTTCCTGCCGAGACCAGTTTTGTGAGTTAAAAATAGCGTAACAGTACACCCTGCCGCTTGTCCAGCCTCTGGTGATCTTGGTGATAGTGCAGTGTGGTGGTGAGGTATCAATAATGTTTTGGTGATAACGCTGCAGTATAGTAGTGCTTGGTGATAGGTGGTGGGTGAATGGTGATAGTTTTCATATATAATTAGTAGATAACGAGACATACTTATTAGGCTAATCCAGAGCAGCACTTTGGTGATAAATGGTGACTACTTGTGAACAGGAACTGGTGGTGGCGGCCGGGTACAGTAGTGGTGACGATAGTTAATATGCAGTAATTATGGGTGGGGGATACAGGTAGTCTGGGAGGGGGCAAGGGAGGGTGGGGAGAACCTGCCTGGAGAGGGGGGAGGGGAGAACCTGCCTGGGAGAGGGGGAGAACCAGCCTGGAGGAGGGAGGGAAAGGTGCGTTACTCCCCCCCTCCCACATGAATATAACGCAGGAAGTAACCAAGGCGTTGTTACACTTGTGATTGTACCTCGTTACTGCTCGTGAATTACAGTCGTGCGCTGTAGTTGTTCTCAGTGTCTTTCTCCTGCACGGTTCTACTGCTGGAATTTGAAGTTCGGACGAAATTGAAGTGCGGACGAATTTGAAGTGCGGACGAATTTGAAGTGCGGACGAATTTGAAGTGCGGACGAAATTGAAGTGCGGACGAATTTGAAGGTGGACACTCGTAACCACTGCACAAGGTTGTCCACGTCATAACAGGCTTGTTTGTATGCGAATTATCTGGTGTGAACGACAACAAAGTCTTAATATCAAGGATTTTTTTAATAGACCAATTTTTTTACTTGTTTGTGACGTATATTACAACGTGTGTGTGTGTGTGTGTGTGTGTGTGTGTCAAAGAGATGTAAACCAGATGACATTTACTGGGTCTTTAAAGTTCGAGTTTTGCGATGTGAAAGGAGGTAGCGAGACCCTTCTGATCTTCACATAAATTGATGAATAATTGTTGACGTTCTACATAATTTCCTCGATGGCAGATGTTTAAGCTATGCAAGGAACTAGACAACTTTATACGGCGGAGAACGAAGAGGTCATACTCTTTATTTTATTTTTTTTACGTGGATTAGCCCCCCCGGGTACAGGTCACTGACCCACATCAGGTCCTGGGGGGCGAAAATGTAATAATAATAATAATAATAATAATAATAATGATGATGATAATAATGATGATAATAATGATAATAATAATAATAATAATAATAATAATAATTCATAATAAATTAAATTTAAACAAAAATAAAAATAATGAAATAATGGTAATAATGATAATAAATACATAGAAAAAAGATCAAAGGTGAGAAACAATATAGTGTATGTATGTTGTGTTGTCAAAGTAAGAGAAACAATTGAGACCCTGCAATTGTGTGTAAATGAGGCAGAAAGTCAGATTAGCAACCTGGGACTTGGTCACAATACTTCGTGATGCCATATGGCAGCAGGGTCTACCATTAGACAACACATTATGCTTCCAATATCTTCCCAGGCGGTAGTACCTCCTGTTTGGTACCTGCCTACTACCTACCAGTTTCCTTAATCGGTAAGTAGCGAATGGTAAAGTTTTGTATTAGCATAATTTTTTTCAGCTTTTGAAACTCCCGTTGTTTATAAATCTCGCGCCCTCAAGCCTGCTTATATCCTTAGCTTGTGATTGGTCGGTATGTTTTGAAAGGGTAACTGTGATTGGCCGACTAACCCGCACGAAGACTAGTTTCGAGTATGGGGTATTTACGATGGTGTTAGCAGTCTGTAAGTTTAAATACCGTAAGTCGGTTACAAGATCGCCGAGTGTGTTTTACGAGGTGTTTGGAGTCTCTGCCCCGGGTGAGGATGGGTACAACTTACAAGGTTGTTAGGGAGGCAGAAGGCAGGCCCTGTGTTTAACATATAAAGGGGACATACTCTGTAGAGCTGACATAATGGGCGAGCAGCGTCGTGCCTCCTTCAACCATTGGACTCACATACTGTGTACACTATCCCCGTCAGCACACGTCGACGCCTTTACAAACAAGTCACACTCTAAATATGTGTCAACATCCTCAAAGTCATGTCACTACCCAGATTCACTTGTCAGACTCTGGAACTCATGTCAACGTGTTCAACACTCCCTGAGCGCCGTGTCAGCGCCCCCGCCGCCAGGACCCAGGGGAAGTGACCCTCAAGCGGTGACTGAGTATCTGTCCCCGGTAGTGGAAGGAGACTCCAACAGGACCTGGGTAATGATCCTCACGCCCTCACCCCAGCCAGTGTCGTCCTCACCCCGGGGAGAAACACTCTCTCTCACCCCAGAGAGATACACACTCTCTCTTACCCCGGAGTGAAACACACTCTCTCACCCCAGAGAGATACACACACTCTCTCACCCCAGAGTGATACACACATCTCTCTCCCCTGGGAGAAACACCTCTCTCACCCCAGGGAGATACATACTCTCTCACCCTGAGGATATACACTCTCTCACCCTGGGAGAAACACTCTCACCCCAGAGAGATACACACACACACACTCTCATACCGGGGAGAAACACTCTCTCTCACCCTGGGAGATACTCTTTTCACCGGACACACACACTCTCTCACCCCGGGGAGAAATACACACACAGGGAGAAGCAGCTGGTCCTTGAGGGAGTTATGAAGGAAGAGTTTAATCCTGAGGCTTAACTTGACTTAGTTACGCCCGTCGATTACAGAGATAAGGAGGACGGAGGGAGGAGGGGAGGGGGATGCTGGGGTAGTGGGGGAGGGGGAGACTATAGGGATGGAAGCTATAGGTGAAGAAGCTGGAAGGGTATGATGAGTGAGGTGGGACACGAGAATTTCTCTCTCTCTCTCTCTCTCTCTCTCTGGTGTGGTTTATTTCGTCTGGTCTAAGGCTAGAGTGAGTTATGACCGTGTGTGTGTGTGTGTGTGTGTGTGTGTGTGTGTGTGTGTGTGTGTGTGTGTGTGTGTGTGTGTGTGACGACAGTTTCTAACTGCTCCTGGTGAAGACATTGACTCACCTGACCACACTTGCTGGGTGGTACACGTGTGTTAAAGAAACTCAGTACGAATGAATGATCTGAGACCGAGAGAGAGACAGACAGACAGACAGACAGGCAGGCAGACAGACAGACAGACAGACAGAGAGAAAAATTGGAGAATTAATAATGTGAGAGAGAGGAGGGAGGGAGAGGGAGGGGGAGAGGAGTGAGAGAGGGGAGAGGAGGGAGGGGGGAGGGGAGCAGTGATGGGAATAACAACATAAACAACAGGTGGTTGGGGCTGCAGCGGCCCTCTCCACCTCAGCTGGCTCCCTTCCTCCCACCTCAGCTGGCTCCCCTCCTCCCACCTCGCTGGCTCCTTCCCTCCCACCTCAGCTGGCTCCCTTCCCTCCCACCTCAGCTGGCTCCCTCCTCCCACCTCAGCTGGCTCCCCTTCCCTCCCACCTCAGCTGGCTCCTTCCCTCCCACCTCAGCTGGCTCCTTCTCCCACCTCCAGCTGGCTCCCCTCCCTCCCACCTCAGCTGGCTCTTCCTCCCACCTCCAGCTGGCTCCCTCCCTCCCACTTCGCTGGCTCCTCCTTCCTCCCCACCTCAGCTGGCTCCCTTCCTCCCCCTCGCTGGCTCCTCCCACCTCAGCTGGCTCCTCCCTCCCACCTCCAGCTGGCTCTCCCTCCCACCTCAGCTGGCTCCCTCCTCCCACCTCAGCTGGCTCCCTCCCTCCCACCTCAGCTGGCTCTCCTCCTCCCCTCGCTGGCTCCTTCCTCCCACCTCAGCTGGCTCCCCTTCCCTCCCACCTCAGCTGGCTCCCTTCCCTCCCACCTCAGCTGGCTCCCTTCCTCCCACCTCAGCTGGCTCCTTCCCTCCCACCTCAGCTGGCTCCTTCCTCCCACCTCGTTGCCCTTCCTCCCACCTCAGCTGGCTCCTTCCCTCCCACCTTGCTCCTTCCTCCCACCTCAGCTGGCTCCCTTCCCTCCCACCTCAGCTGGCTCCCTCCTCCCACCTCAGCTGGCTCCCCTCCCTCCCACCTCAGCTGGCTCCTCCCTCCCACCTCAGCTGGCTCCTTCCCTCCCACCTCAGCTGGCTCCCTTCCTCCCACCTCAGCTGGCTCCCTTCCTCCCCCACCTCAGCTGGCTCCTCCTCCCTCCCACCTCAGCTGGCTCCCTTCCTCCCACCAGCTGGCTCCTTCCTCCCACCTCAGCTGGCTCCCTTCCTCCCACCTCAGCTGGCTCCCTTCCCTCCCACCTCAGCTGGCTCCTCCCACCTCAGCTGGCTCCTTCCTCCCACCTCAGCTGGCTCCTCCTCCCACCTCAGCTGGCTTCCCTTCCCTCCCACCTCAGCTGGCTCCTCCCTCCCACCTCAGCTGGCTCCTCCCCCTCCCCTCCTCCCTCCCACCTCAGCTGGCTCCTTCCCCTCCCACCTCAGCTGGCTCCCTTCCCTCCCACCTCAGCTGGCCTCTTCCCTCCCACCTCCTAGCTGGCTCCCTCCCTCCCACCTCAGCTGGCTCCCTTCCCTCCACCTCAGCTGGCTCCCTCCCTCCCACCTCAGCTGGCTCCTCCCTCCCACCTCAGCTGGCTCTTCCTCCCACCTCAGCTGGCTCCTTCCTCCCCACCTCAGCTGCCCTCCTCTCCCCTCAGCTGGCTCCTCCCTCCCACCTCAGCTGGCCTCCCTCCCACCTCAGCTGGCTCCCTCCTCCCACCTCAGCTGGCTCCCTTCCCTCTCCACCTCAGCTGGCTCCCTTCCCTCCCACCTCAGCTGGCTCCCTTCCCTCCCACCTCAGCTGGCTCCCTTCCCTCCCACCTCAGCTGGCTCCCCTCCCTCCCACCTCAGCTGGCTCCTCCTCCCCCTCGCTGGCTCTTCCCTCCCACCTCAGCTGGCTCCCTTCCTCCCACCTCAGCTGGCTCCCCTTCCTCCCACCCTCAGCTGGCTCCCTTCCCTCCCACCTCAGCTGGCTCCCTCCCTCCCACCTCAGCTGGCTCCCCTTCCCTCCCACCTCAGCTGGCTCCTCTTCCTCCCACCTCAGCTGGCTCCCTTCCCTCCCACCTCAGCTGGCTCCCCCTCCCTCCCACCTCAGCTGGCTCCCCTTCCTCCCACCTCAGCTGGCTCCCTTCCCTCCCACCTCAGCTGGCTCTCCCTCCCACCTCAGCTGGCTCCCTTCCCTCCCCACCTCAGCTGGCCTCCCTCCCTCCCACCTCAGTGGCTCCTCCCCTCCCACCTCAGCTGGCTCCTCCCTCCCACCTCAGCTGGCTCCTTCCTCCCACCTCGCTGGCTCCCTCCCTCCCACCTCAGCTGGCTCCCTTCCCCTCCCACCTCAGCTGGCTACCCTTCCTCCCACCTCAGCTGGCTCCCTCCTCCCACCCCTCAGCTGGCTCCCTCCCTCCCACCTCAGCTGGCTCCCCTTCCCTCCCACCTCAGCTGGCTCCCCCTCCCTCCCACCTCAGCTGGCTCTCCCTCCCACCTCAGCTGGCTCCTTCCCTCCCACCTCAGCTGGCTCCCCTCCTCCACCTCAGTGGCTCCTCCTCCCACTCAGCTGGTTCCTCCCTCCCACCTCAGCTGGCTCCCTCCTCCCACCTCAGCTGGCTCCCCTTCCCTCCCACCTCAGCTGGCTCCCCCTCCCTCCCACCTCAGCTGGCTCCCCTTCCCTCCCACCTCAGCTGGCTCCCCCTCCCTCCCACCTCAGCTGGCTCCCCCTCCCTCCCACCTCAGCTGGCTACCCTTCCCTCCCTACCCAGCCACTAAACCTCCAGTAATTGCCTTCATCACTATCGAGTCTCTAAGTCGAGGTTTTGAAACATTTGTTGATTTTTTTTTTCAAGCTACAACACTTAAGGTGCTGGCCAATGTGGCGTCGATGTTGAGCAGAGACTCTACCTTACCTAGGAGTATTTGTCTTATTCCCAGGTAGAAGCAAAGAGTATTAACAGTCGGTCGGGAAAGGCGTTCATAGTGCTGTCTGACGCAACTGAAAATAAACATTCGAGACACCCAAGACCAGCCTCGTCCTCTCTCTCTCTCTCTCTCTCTGAAATCCGTCGTGTGGCGTTTTAACTCAGGCTTCATGAAATATTGAATATATGAACTGAGAGAGAGAGAGAGGTGTGTGTGTGTGTGTGTGTGTGTGTGTGTGTGTGTGTGTGTGTGTGTGTGTGTGTGTGTAAAGTCGAGGATGAGAGTATCTCAGTAAGTGAGCAAGGCGTCAGTGAGTGAGTGGAGGAAAGTGAGTAGGTGGCACAGATGGAGTGAGTGAGTGAGTGAGTGAGTGTGAGTCGTAGCTCAGAGAATGTGAATCATGATAAAGAGATTCAATCAGGACTACACATTAACCATAACGACCTGGAATATCTGGGAGTCTTCACAGTGGAATGTAGTCTCTCTCTCTCTCTTTCTCTCTCTCTCTCTCTCTCTCTCTCTCTCTCTCTCTCATCACCATAAAATACGACTCATCAGTTAACTATTACACCACTTGTGAATATCTATCGTAAAAAAATCCCTTTAGTAATATTTGAAAAGATGTTTTAGAAGTAACTGGTATATAAAAACACTTAAAAACAATATAGTGAAAAAAAGGTAAATTAATTTTTTACTAGGGTGAATTTTTAGTACCTGTACCTACCTGTCATCACCTGTAAGTACCTGTTAATTAACTCTTGACTGTCTCTTTTCCACTCCCACCATATGGGTCTGAAGTTTGACAAAAAGTCCAGGTATTTTGCAGAGAAGTTGGGAAAAATGTGCAAAGGGAGGCAGATATTTCGTTGGTGGGTAAAAGAAATTCTCAATGTGTTCAGGAATATAACAAAAAGGTGAGGAATTTCGCTAGAGGGAGATGGAGTTTTCACAAGAGTTGGAAATTTCGTAGATGTTTTGCAAATTGCTTAGGAATACTTCACATGGGAGGAAATAATCTTTATAATCATCTCGGGGGCCAGAAATGCCTCTGTTTTTATGTAGGGGGAGAAGGAAAGTAAGAAATTTCGGATGACCTGAAGATTCGACACCCCAGCCTATTCACCTGAAGATTTAATTAACTTTTAAGCTACCTGGGCAAAAATGAAGGTAAATTAGTTTAAGTTTAATTAGGTTAGGTTCGGCTAGGTTAAGTTAGGTTAGTGTTAGGTTAACGTTAGGTTAGGTTACCATTAGATTAAGTTAGGTTAGAGTTAGGGTGGTTAATCTTCAGGTTGATCCGAGATTTTACCTTCAGAGAGGTTATCGTTAACTAGTAGCGTGAGGTGGCGAGGCATGTTGAGACGCCAGCCACAACCATCCTCCACCCACCTGCTGAGCAACATACCTGCCGTGTCGCCTCCCTCACCTGAGTGTGTGTGTCTGATTATCCGAATATTTTCACTGCTCATAACACACACGGTGATTTGTGAGGTGTTTTTTTTTCTTCGTATTTTGTTGTGTTTGATTTTGTTTGATTTATTATTAGAATTATTGTCGTTGTTATTATTGTTATTATTTTTATTATTTTTATTATTTTTGTATTATTATCATTTTTATTTATATACTAACGTCCCTTGTTTTTAATATATTGCTGTTGTTGTTATTAATCATAGTGTATCCTTATCATCATCTTGTTCTTCGTTCTGTTCTTGTTCTTCTTGTTCTAAATATCACATAGGTAAGAGCAGCTATCAAACGGATCCTCCTACATAATGTGTTAAATGTCTGTATGTGTGTTTGTTGTGTTCCAGTGTTGTAATTTTCTACTGAGTTTGATTGACACTTTTTTTCTTTCTTTCCAGGTGAGGGTCGTTCACGTGGTGCAGAGGAGATGACGATGGTAAGAGTGTGTGTGTGTGTGTGTGTGTGCGTGTGCGTGTGTACGTCAGTGATTACAGTGTGTGGTCATGGTGGACGAGCCAATGAGTCAGTCAACATGGTGGGAGTGTAATAATTGCCTCTGTTCTAACTAAATTACCTTTGCTATTAAATAAATTCTTACCCTAAATAAATGATCTTATAACCTGCACATTATATTTTTACTGACATAAGAACATAAGATTGGAGGTAACTGGGCAATATCTCTACAATTTCCGGATTATAGTATTATACATAACTGAATAATCTTGTCATATATCTAAGACACTAACCTGATATATATTAAACCTTTGAACTCTAGTCTCCATACTTGTGTTATCAGTGACGGAATCCAAGATAAGTATTACCAGTTTCACCTGTTTAATTTAGTTTAGTTTTTTCTTAGTTTAACTTGAAATGTCAGTACCCTTCAAACTGGTTCACTTCAGCAGCTGCGTCACAGAGATATAGCGACTGAATATTTGTCTCAGGTTCCGTTAACATCCTACCGTAACTAAAAGCAGTGTTACGTGTTTACGGATCACCTGAAGATGAGATCCCCTCGACGCTGTGTAGGGGAGTTGACCCCGGCACACACAACAAAGGGGGAACAGTAGCAGGTCAGAGACTCCCTTGACTGGTGTGTCTTTTTGAGCGTGAAGAAAAGTTGATTAAGTTTTATTTCGTGTTTTCTTGTTTTTTATTATTATTATTATTATTATTATTATTATTATTATTATTATTATTATTGATACAGCAACGGTAGTGACGATGTGTTAAAAATAAGGAGTTACCCTCAACCACGCCTACCTTCACATGAGCGCCTTCTGTTGAGGATTCACCTCGGTCCTGAACAGCTGGGAACGGAGCTGGCAGTCTACCGTTGTGTCTCGGAAATACCTTATATTTTGTCGTCAATGATGATGTTAAAGCAAATACCTATTGTGGGAGTGAGGTGGCGTGGGAGTCGGCATGGAGGGCGTGGGGGTCACGAAGATTTACTTCCGGGGGTGCGGCACCCTGCCACCAGCGACTCTAAACCTTTACCCTTCACTACTACTACTACTACTACTACTACTACTACTACTACTACTACTACTACTACTACTACCACCACCAGCCTCTCACCCTGCAGCTCCTCCCACCGGTGGTAGAGGAACACAGCGCCCAGCCTTTATAACTATGGAACACTGGTCTTTGTGCGACACCACAGAGGCGTGTCAGAGGTGAGGCTACTTCCGCTGGGGCTCACCGCAGCGTGGCGTAGAGTACAGGATCAACACTACCATAAACATACACTGCATTAACCATATACTTTACTGTGTTGTGTATTCCTACATCCCATTTATACCTT
Source organism: Homarus americanus (assembly GCF_018991925.1). NCBI lineage: Eukaryota > Metazoa > Arthropoda > Malacostraca > Decapoda > Nephropidae > Homarus > Homarus americanus. Next base: position 428,383 of record NW_024714712.1, read on the forward strand.
TTTTGTGTATAAATAATGTGTGTTCATTTTCTGGCCAAATAAACAGCTTCATGTTGAGGGAGTGAGGAAGAGGGTAACTAACGACGAACACTGAACCGGTCTACTGCCACCACCCAAGGCCCGACCACCACCAACCTTGTTACTGGGAACTGGTGTCTCTTACTCTTGCTTGCATTGGTGGGAAGGAATATAAATTGACTCTGTGATGTTTGGTTAAAGTCATAAGATAAAGGTTTAGATGGGAGGGTTCAAGACGCTACCTATTGAATCAAGTTGTGATTAATGTGGTTTAGTACACTTATCCATAAAGCTTTTCCGGAATAATCAGAGATACAACTTAAGGCACCCAGAGCTACTAAGACCACCCCCCATGCGCTCCTCTCAGTCCCAGACCTCCATAAAATATCACGGTGTGAAGGTGTGGAACAACTTACCCCCACTCATCCGAGCAAACACTACGCTCCCTTCCTTTAAATCATCTCTTAAAAAATATCTATTGTCTAAGTATTAATATTTCTTGTAACACTTAATATTTACAGTACCTGCTTTTAGTGTACCATCAAAATCGTTTTATGGGAAATTGTCATGTCATGTCTTCAGGGACATACTGTATATAAACCATTCCAACGATATACCAAAGAGAAGATCGAGGGTGTGGGTCTGATCTTTACCCCTGGTGTGTGGGGCTGATCTTTACCCCTGGTGTGTGGGGCTGACCTTTACCCCTGGTGTGTGGGGCTGACCTGTACCCCTGGTGTGTGGGGCTGATCTTTACCCCTGGTGTGTGGGGCTGACCTGCCCTGGTGTGTGGGAGCTGACCTGTACCCCTGGTGTGTGGGGCTGATCTTTACCACTGGTGTGTGAGCTGATCTTTACCACTGGTGTGTGGGGCTGACCTGTGCCCCTGGTGTGTGGGGCGTCTTTTACCACTGGTGTGTGCAGGGGCTGATCTTCTTTTTTGCACTGGTGTGTGGGGCTGATCTTTACACTGGTATGTGTGGGGCTGATCTTTACCCCTGGTGTGTGGGGCTGTTGTAACCCCTGATGTGGGGCTGATCTTTACCCCTGGTGTGCAGGGCTGATCTTTACTGGTGTGTGTGGGGCTGATCTTTACCCCTGGTGTGTGCGGGGCTGATCTTTACCCTAGTGTGTCATGGGGCGTCTTTACCCCTGTGGTGTGTGTGGGGCTGATAATAACCTCTGATGTGGGGGCTGATCTTTACCCCTGGTGTGTGTGGGGCTGATCTTTACCCCTGGTGTGTGGGGCTGATCTTTACCCTGGTGTGTGGGGCACAGTCCTCTTTACCCTGGTGTGTGGGGCTGATCTTTACCCCTGGTGTGTGGGGCTGACCTGTACCCTGGTGTGTGCTGGGGCTGTTCTTTACCCCTGGTGTGTGGGGCTGATCACACACCCTTGGAGTGTGTGTGGGGCTGTTCTTTACCCCTGGTGTGTGTGGGGGCTGTTCTTTACTCTCCTGGTGTGTGGGGCTGATCTTCACCCTGTGTGTGGGGCTGATCTTCACCCTGGTGTGTGAGGCTGACCTTTACCCCTGGTGTGTGGGGCTGATCTTTACCCCCTTACACACACACACACACACACACACACACACGATGACTGTCTTGTGTGAGTATGGAGTCAGAACACCAACGAGAGATGTATGTAAAGAGTTACCCAGTACTACAAGGTAATGGGTAAAAATAACCCACTGAACACCAGACGAAAGATGTCACATTAACAGTCAGTAATAACAAGATAACACGAGAATTAGTATCATAGTTAACACAGGGTAATAAGAACAAGATAACATGAACAACAATTACTGAACACTACAACAACAACAAGATAACATGATCAACAATAACAAGATAACATGAACAACAATTACTATATACACTACAACAATAACAAGATAACATGAACAATAATTACTGTACACACTACAACAATAACAAGATAACATGAACAACAATCACTATACACACTACAATAACGACACCACCAAAAATAATATCAGTACAAACAAGTCAATTACCACATTGCATTAATAACAAGAACAATAACTTAAACAAAAACACCCCAGTAAACACGTCATTAATAACAAGAACTTAACATAAATATTTACATCACTCTTAACACACTCGAGGGTAACAAGAAGGTAAACACACACTATCTGTATCAATAACTAGTCAATATTAAGATTTACAGCTCATTTAAGACACCACATCAGTAACAACAATGACAACAATTTAAAGACTAACAGCCCAACAGCCCAATTATCTCTTCCATACACTACCTACCTGTAATAACCACAACTAGTACAGTAATAAGTAGGTGAGGGGGTGGAGGTAGGAGGTAGGAGCCGTGTGGGGTGGAGGTAGGAGGTAGGAGCCGTGTGGTGGGTTGGAGAGTAGGAGCCGTGTGGGAGGTGGAGGTAGGAGGTAAGGCAAATGTGGGGTGGAGGTAGGAGCCGTGTGGGGTGGAGGAGGAGGTAGGAGCCGTGTGGGGTGGAGGAGGGAGGTAGAAGGGGCCGTGTGGGGTGAGGTAGGAGGTACAGGAGCCGTGTGGGGTGCGGTGAAGACGGCGATCGGTGCAAAGGGTTAACGCGTCTCCAGCGCTACTCACATGACGCCTTCTGCCTGAACCTCCAAACACGCTCCTCTAGAAATTACCCTGACCTTGTCTCCCTCAGCAGCCAGGAAGATTGGCGCTAGGGTGGGAGGGGGGTGAGGAGGGAGGGAGAAAAAGGAGATGGGTTAGTGGGTGTATGAGGAGAGGGAGGAAACAGGGGAGAGCAGGGTAGGTGTGGGAGGGAGGTGGAAGAGGTGTCCAGGGAGGAGGAGAGTGTGGGTAGGGGTGTGGGAGGAACTAGGGGAGGGGTGTGGGAGGAACAAGGGTAGGGTGTGGGAGGAACTATGGGGAGGTGTGGGAGGAACTAGGGGAGGTGGGGGTGTTGGAGGAAGGCGAGAGAGGGTGTGGGTGGAAGGAGGGGGGAAGGGAGATGATGTGGGAGGAGGGAAGGGGAAGGGGGAGACGACCCCAGGGTGCACTGGGAGAGCATGCATGTGAGAGAGAGGCAGGGGGAAGGGAGAGGAGAGGCATGGAGAGAGAAAAATTGTGAGAGAAATATCATGGTTGGAGTGAACAAAGTGGGAGAAGGCCCGCGAGGGGAGTTAAACACGGGGGGGGGGAGAGAGACTGGGGTGAGGAGAAAGATTGGGAAGGATAGGGAACTGAAGAAGAGAGAGAGGAAAGACAGGGTGAGTGGAAGGAGTGGACCAGAGCTCAGACGGAGGGGGTGGTCAGCGAGAGACTGTAGTGGGAGTGAGGAAAGGAGGGAAAGAAGAGTCACGATTAGAAGATGGAGTTGAGGAAATAACCAAGAAGGAGAGAGGGGTGATAAAAGAAGGGAGAGAGAGAGATGGAATGGAAAAGGGGGGGTACAGAAGGTGAGGGGGCGAAGGTATAAACTAAAGGAAGGATATAATTGAAGATCAAAAGGTTTAGGTGGGTTGGAGGATCGTGTAGTGGAGTAAGGGGGTGTGGTGGAGTAAGGGTGTGGTGGAGTAATAGAGAGGAGGTGTGAAGGCGAGTATATTAATGAAACACAACACGTAATACTCAGTAAGGAGGTGCACTTAAAAAATCATAGTGTCATATGAACATTACTGAGTTATATTGACAATACCGTGAGAGGGTCTGATCTGCACTCGCGAGGTGACGAGGAACTTACAAACAAAACACGCCAATTTATTGCCCATCCCTTCCCTTGGCTTCTGGTGTAAATTTATTGTAAAATACTGTGCGTGTTGTCGTCAGTTACAAAGAAAGGGAGTCAGTCAAGAAAACGTGGAGTTCAGTTTTTATAGATTTTTTTACGAATGGGAACGGAAGCCGCAAGACAAATAACAATCGGGTCGATCATAACAGAAAATGTGGTGTACAGTAGACGATAATCACTGGGAGAATGGTGAGCAGGGGGACGGGGGTTAAAACCGACGATGACTAATAACGTCTCAGTGGGTTTTTATGTTGTTGGATTTCTTTAGTAAGATAACTAAGATGATAAATGTCCCTCCAAAATTTATATTCTTGCAGGAAATACGTGAGAATTTGACATTTCGCGTTTTTGTATATTTCCAAAGACAGTGTAGGAATGCCACGGGTTCTTTTTTTTTCATTATACATCTGTACAGTTAACTTATTTTATGGTTTTGCTGTTTAGTATTTTTAAAAAACGTTGTAGTTGACTTATCATGTAAATTAAATTATAAGAGAAACAAATCGTTCATCTAACTCAATTCTTTCCTATTAAAAGACGCTCAGTTACATGAAAGCCAATTTAGCCATTGTTACCTAACTTGTACTACTGAATTGATACGCGCCACCTATTCGTTGTTCACTGTTCTGATGTCTACTGTACTCACCAAATATAAAGTGGTTTAACGTCACTCTGTTATTGACTTTTTTTCACCTTGACAGACTTGAACAATAATAAATGTTAAGTGTTATCTTAGGGTTTCCTGTTTGGGGGGTTTCTTAGCATCCCGGGATTCTGGGACAAACCAGGATGTTTCCCGCATCAGGTGATATTTGTACTAACTAATGCTATATGCTAACCCTATACTTCATTAGTGTAGTATCTGTAGATTATTTGATAGGCAATTGATTTGATAAATTATATTATACTGAAGCAAAGTTCTCTTTATTAACTTGCATACTGGTGTAAAAATAGGTACATAATATGATTAAACAAGCAAAATTTTAATTAATCTCATTCCGTTAGCCATAAAAGAAACTCACAGACATTTGGAATGGCATTCAAAGTTAGCTATTATAAAAAATAAGAATTCTATATTTAATGCCATTTGGAAGCCACATTCTACAAAACCTAAAGCGAACACTTGAATGACCTGTGAAAAAATAATAGCATAAAATCATTTGTGCACACAAGCCACACAGTCACGCACACATCAAAAGTTGTTCATGAAATAACTCTTCAAGAAGCACAAACAGTCAATCTCATTCTGTTAGCCACAAAAGAAACTCAATGATATTTGGAATGACAATCAAAGTTAGCCATTATAAGAAAAGAATTATTCTATGCCATTTGGAAGCCCTACTCTACAAAAAAAACTTAGAGAATACTTGAATGACCTGCGAAAAAAAAGGAATAGAATTATTTGCACACACTAAGCCATGCAAACACTAATAGTTGTTCATGAAATAACTCCTCAAGAAGCACAAAGTCAATACTGCGGTCAGTGAGCCTTGTTGTTAGTTTTGTAATAAATAGGCCAGCAGCTGAAAATGCCCTTTCGGCTTCAACTGAAGTTGGTGGTACTGAGATGAGGGCCTGGAATAGTTTCTCTAAATTATGTGTTCTCTCTCCTGTTGCCTCAAACACATCGAACTCTTTCCTAATATGTTTGCATTCATACACCTTTCTACTTTTACCCTGAACCTGTTCTCTTGCTGCCTTGAGTTTATCTGTGAGTGTCATTTGTTCTTCTACAGATAATTCCATATTATCCTTAGCTGGTGGCTGCCAATTCCTCCTCATTACTTACTTCAAACATTCATGCGTTTTTGTATTTTACATAGTGCAAATCAGAGATAAGGAGTAACAATAAGAATCCCGGGATTTGAACCAAATTTCCGGGAAAAAAAAACCCATAACCAATTACGCCCGAGATCCCGGGAAGGAAACCCTAGTGATCATCAGCTCACATATTTCAGTTGTTGGTTAGTACAAAGAAAAATAGGGACAAGAAGACATTATTATGGACAACCTCCACAATATTATTATCATCCTCCATACAGGCCAGGCCAAGGTTCTTTAAGATACAGACGTGTATTTCATCCAGCTTATAGGAGAGAACGTTTCACACCAGGTCACTGAAGCTATGACATAAAGTTGGCGAGAAAATGGTGTCGGTATTACTGCGTTACAGCGATGGCAACGCACTAAAGGATCCTTATTTTGTGGTCAAGCGTGTTCCAAAGTATATGTGTGAACTTCATTTGTTTTACTTTATAGGTCAAGGTAAAATTATTGTGGAGTATCTGTAGCTGGGTGGAGGACTGGCTGTTGACGCCTGCACCACCGCCCTGGGGAGGGGGCTCCTTGGTTCATCATAAATTTTAGCTGAGCGCGTATGTGGGACTTACATGTAATAAAAAAAGAAAGAAAAACTGCTCTACAACAATTCACTCTGTAAAATTTGTCTGTGATTACTTATATAAAGAAAATAATTTGAAAAACAACTGTCATTGTATGTGTAAATCATAGCCGGCCAAGGTAGTGTGAGTGAAAATTTAACGGGAAAGTGTGAGTGACTCGGCCGTTTGTGTTTGCGTGTTAAGGCGTGTTTGTCGGCGGTGATCATAGCACTGTCAAGTGTACAGCTCCTCGTGTGATTCACAGGTGGACACAAGCGAAAGTTCACCGCCGTTTGGCCACAAGTCTCACCCATGTTGCTTAACTGATCATGGGATAGTGAAGAAGACAATGAAAGAAAATATTGGTTTAAGCTACCGTAATATTTTCACATTTTATCTAGAAGTGAACTGCTTGACGTCACGGTTAAGGCGATATATGTACTGTTATGGGTAAGGTATACTGTATATATATAAAGTATACAGAGGTGTTTTAATTCAATATATCGGTAGACATGACTGGGAGGTGAACGTGACATTGCACTCCGTGTTTATATCCACACCGCTGTGACCTTCCCAGAGACCTTGACCCATTAGTCCAGTCATAATCAAATTTTAATCACTTAATCACGTTGAGGACGATGGCGTGGGCCACACAGCACCGTCGAGACAGGTTGTCTGACAGTGAGGTATTTAGACCGAAAATTTGTGCAAAGGGAAGTGAAATGACAGTTTTATAACATCTTTTTTATGTTATTAGGTTGAAAGTTCAAAACGAATTGGTTTATTTTGCTGTGCAGTGATGGTAATATTTATTTTAGATCGAAAAGTTCCTTCAAATTCGAAAGAAACTTTAGTTCTATAGTTTTCTTTCAAAATTGAACAAATATGTTTAGCTATATCGACTCATTTTCAGTTGCTTAGAAAGAGTGATAGATCCTGTCAGAGTAAAGGAAGTGTTAGCACTATAACGGTGCCACCACCTCCAAGCTTGACATCATTACCACCTTATTCTCTTCAATAAAAGATAAAAATGCAATTTCATTGACTTCATTCACTCACTGACGGAGAATACTGCATTTCCTTGTTGGCGGCGTGCGAGTTTGTGTGGATTGTGTATGATGTGGTATAGGACAAAAGCCTCCTTGAACCCCCCCAAAAAAAGTAAATCATTATTTTTATTTTTTATTATTTACAGTTTAAGAACCTAACCTAACCTAATCTATTTTGCACTTTAACTGAGGACCTCTGTGTGTGTGATAAACTGTACATGTGTGTGGTGTGGGTATGTTCCTGTTAAATGGGGAGGGGGGGGGGTGTCCTATGAAAGGGTGAGGTGTTGTGTTCCTGGTAATGTAGGAGTGTTTTTTTTTTTATTCTTTACACGTATGATTTATATCATTATTGCCACTATTATCTTTAACATTAAGGACAATGGAGCTTTACACAGTTACCGTGGTTGCGTCCTTCCGTGCACGAGCGAGGTTGTTCTCATGCATGACTTAGTGGATTACTCTGAAACATAGCACCAGCACTCTACACCTCCTGAGAGTGATTCGTCTTGTGGAGTCGAAGAAAAATGCTGAATAATAGACCACAGAACCACCGCTACGACGCATTTCATCAGACGTTCATCATTTGATAGGCGGGTAAATAATTTTTGATAGTCCATCTTTTGGTTCATTTCACTCTGAAGAGGATGATGATGAGGTGATATACTGAGATCAGGTAGAGGAAGATTAACGTTGCCTTAGTATGAAATAATGTACTTACACAGCCTTAAGAACATTTTCGTTGTTATTTATGATACTGGAGTAATCTTATACCTGATTACCTTATAACTGAATGATTGTGAGTGTATGTTGAGGACACTTATTGTGATGTATTTGTTTGTTCACAACATTGAATCTGGTAGTGTTTACAGCCTCTCTGAAATAAATCTATAAACGCCAGACTCGACACTGGTGTAGAACAATCAGCAGAAGAACCACAAGGTTGTGTATAAGAGACCTTGATCACGGGGTTGTTCCTAATGACACGACCATCCCTTGTTGCTGCGGGTAGTGAGCCATGCTGCCTGATGTTCTCTAATTGCATATCCACTCGTGTGAGAGGCTGTTGGGGCAGCTTGTGACTCCTGCTACAGGGGAAGCTTGTCCATAAATAGGTTATGACTCCTGACACTCCAGGCGGCGTGCCATCCATAGGTCGTGAACCTGTACACAAGTGTTTTTGGTTCTTAGGTCGTGAACCTGTACACAAATGTTTTTCAGTCTTAGGTCGTGAACCTGTACACAAATGTTTTTCAGTCTTAGGTCGTGAACCTGTACACAAGTGTTCTTCAGTCTTAGGTCGTGAACCCGTACACAAATGTTCTTCAGTCTTGGGTCGTGCATGGTCCGGAGACATAAGAGCATAAGAATAAAGGAAACAACAGCGGATCTATTGACCAATACTAGGCAGCCCCGTTTACATCAGTTTTCAATCAAGTGATCCTCGTCGCCCAATCTTTGTTGATTTTTTATTCCCTCTTCTGAAAAAAAAGTAAAAACGGTATTTTTCCTATGGTGTGCGTCTTATGAGACTCCATGTATGTCAAAGTTAGATCTTATTAGGCCATGACCCTGTAAACAAGATGTTGTCAATGGGTCATGACTCTTGTCAAATGTCAACCACATACCGTGACACCGGACAAAGTTCAACCTCATGTCATGACCCAGGACAAAAGACGTCAACCAAATGTGACCCCAGACACAAGACGTCAACCAAATGTGACCCCGGAAACGAGAGGTCGGTTGCAGGTCGTGACCCCGGACATAGAGGTTAGCTACAGGTCGTGACTCCGGACAGGAGGCGAGGGTCCAGAGCTGACCAAAACAAGACTAGGGCGGAGAGTCGTGACTGGATGAAGTGGTGGTCGTGGTACGCCAGTCGCTGGTGGACCTGTGTGAGGCTAACTTACACACACACACACCCCGAGAGAGAGATGAGCAAGTTGAGTTTCCCTGTGTACAGTATATCTGTGTGTGCGGCCATGGGTGAATGTGTTTACACAGTTGAATGTGCGCGTTATGTATGTGTGCTTGAATTTAATGACGCATAAGTGTATACATCTATTCACGTAAGCATGTGTATACACATAAAATGTCACACATACAAATATATTTTTGTTGTTGCTGCTGCTGCCACCACACCACCACAAAGGCCAGCAGATTAATAATACCATCAGGCCGTCAACTATTGCCTCACACTACCACATGACCAGAGGCTGACAATAACACGGCAACAAATAGCTTGGCACTCCTCCCTCTTGAATTACCACCAGCTGCCGCTTTTCCCGGTCGTCACAACCATGTCAAGAGTGAATATCCATGTGCACTCCCAACTGATGCCTGGCGCCAAATATTGTAGATAGGCTAGGCAGAGGGATGGACTTCCTTTTTTTCTGTTGGGGATGTAAGATCGCATATCGCTGATATCTTAAGGTTCCTATACTTCCATGATACCGACGTCAAAGTTAAACATGAGATAATATTGTTCCTGGGTGTGTTTTCTTCTGTTAGCGGGTGTGGTGTTAGGAGGGAGGGGGGGAACAAAGCTCGATTATTATAACATCTGGACCTAATTTCCCAGTATGACGTTGAAGGTCCGAGTGGCATTAATTATGGCGGCGTATCTGGGTTACTGGTGAAGGAGGGTGGGGGGGAGGGATTGTGTTTCACTGCCAATTGGCCATCAGGAGTAAAGTTAATGTATTTCGATATCGTAATCAGTAACGGTAGAATATTGTCACGGGCGGGTGTGAAGGGGTAGGATTATACAATGAGATGAAAGAGGCCTCCATCCACCCAGGACACCTCACCAGCCACCCTCACTTTATCTCACCTCAACTAGTCAGCTTCACCTCACCTTCCCTCACTTATCTCCCCTCACCTGTCAGTCTCACCTCACCCATCCTTCCTTACCAGCCTGCCTCCCCTCACCAGCCAGTCTCATCTCACCAGCCAACCTCACCTCATCTCACCTCCCCTGCCAACCTCATCTCACCTTCCCTCACCAGTCAACCTCACCAGCCAACCTCATCTCACCTGTCAACCTCACCTCACTTAACCTCACCTTATTTCACCTCACCTCCCACATAACCAGGCATCAGAATAAAACAATATAATCTTTTTTTGGGTTTGAAAACTTAAAATTCTGAAGGAAGTCGATCATAACCCAGCAACAAACATTTTCTTTTAACAGAATTTCCGCAACATCATTCCAGCGACTTCAATTTTTTTTTATGTGAATACCGAACATGACAGATGGAAAGCGATAACATCTTAGAACTGTAAAACTACACCAAGAAACTTATGGTAATCTGAGGTGTGATAATGTCAATTGTGCCGAGTCATCCATGCTAATATATTGTTATCGTAGGTTAAGATGTCTTTCTAGATGTATTAAGTTATTGTACTGAAGGAGTTATCATTCGAATATAATTATTGTTTGGTGTAGCAACTGAGGTCATAAAATCGGTGAGTTATTGTATTCACAGGGATGATCATTCCTATACTGTTATTTTAATCACTGAATTATTATATTATTTTTAAAGGAATTATAATACTGTATACAGGGATTATCATACTGTGTTATAATCTGTAGGTCGGTGGGTTCAAGTCCTACACCCAGAGGTTCCTATGTATCGTTTACTGTATATTGGAGGGTCACGTTCTCTTACACAAGACGTTGATTTACCTTCGCTAGTAGGTTAAGTCACAAGGCCACAACTCACTGCCCTCCCACCCACAAACTTTAGATAAGTCGACCACACCCAGCAAGTGCTAATAGTACCTGGGGAGGGGGGGGAGGAGAAATTCGAACCCGAGTGTTGCACTTAATTCTGACTCTCTAACCAATCTGTCATTATATTGTTACGCCCTGACATCATCGTTACGGTTAACTCTTCCACAGTACTGCCAAAGATTGATTGACTTTAATTTGGTAGTTGTAATAGATTTTAGGCATAATCCTAAGATTTGACCAAATAAAAGTGCGGTAGGGGGAAAAGGACCCAAACTCTGGTAGATGAAGTGGAGGCTGGAGGTGGCTGGCTGGGGTTGGGTGGTAGGTGCCAGGCCCCAGCAGGAGATGGAGGAGAGGTTAGCGTGCGGCCCCTCGCTCAGTACACACCAACCTGCCATTACACCCACAGAAACTGTCATTATAAAACCTCTAACTTTTTTGTCCAACATATCATGATGTGATTTGAATTAATGACGCTAATGATGATAATTAAACGATTAATATGAGAAATTGAGATTCATTACGAAGATTAGGGATATAAAATATATGAAATGGTTTTGGATGGTTTTCCCACGGGGATGTGAGTGTAGCCAGGGGACCACACGGACAAACACGCAGGACCTCCACCCCGGCTCGGCCACTCTCCTTAGGCTAGTCCCCACCCGTGTAAAACACAAAAAACCTCACTGTCTGTTGGTGGTGCAGCATAGGACCCCCCCCCCCAACACCCTCTGTCGCAGTGACCCGGCCTTCAGCCTCCTCCTCCACCCAAGCATCGGTTGAAGTACAGTACTGTGTGAATTAAGTGAGGTTTGGAGCTGGTGTGTGGGAGCAGGTGTTTACATGGTTAAAAATACTAACCACGTGGAAATTCATTTAGTTGTGTAGAGCAGATGAATAATGGATTTAACAACAATATATGTATGTATAAATTGCAAGAGAGAAGGAATTAAAAAATATATAAATATAAACAAAGCACAAACATTCTATTTAATTTTAAGGAATTTTCTAAAAAAAAATTTGTGCTCTGTAAAAAGACAAAACTAAGATGAACTTTCTTTTTATCATTATTCTTTCCCCGTGTAAAACCCACGCACTCCACCATTATTTATTTTACACGGTGTTTACTGTACCCGCGCCTCTCCTCCACGTGCCAGCCTCCGTCAACCAGTGTGGAATTTCAACCTCAGACTCCCGTACATAATACTTTGTCTTGATGCTTTATTCTTATTTTCTTCGTAGACTCGTTTGATAATGTGAGTTGGGAGCATCATATACCCGGTAATATTCCTGGGTTAGTGATGTTCAACTTGCTAGAGAGACACCCACCAAAACCTTTATCACACTCCGCTCGTTCACTAAACTATGTGACCGGTTTTTTTTTATGAGGTACCATTGGAGCTTCCACGAGGGAGGAGAGTTTAGGAAAGTATTACCACTGTTTACAAGTCAGGTAAAACAGATCTGTAAACAGTTTAGCACGAGTTAAATCGAATTTGATAACCTGGACAATGCTCCACTAGGTGTGGTGGCCGCTACGTAAACAAGTTAAATACGGTATTGTAAACTTGACTCTTGCCAGTATCACCACACGAGAGAGAGAGAGAGAGACTTTTTGAGGTTGGGGCGACCGTTTCTTTTCCTTCCATCCTTATTGTCTTTTCTTTTTTAATCGAGCCTTTATCATTAGCTCAAATACCTCTTGGATGGAGAGTCATCTGAATTCCAGTGTTCTTCCTAAGAGTTTTGTGGACCCATCTAACTTGACCACAGTAAAATGGCCGTCAATTGAGTCGTCAAAATCATCCATACTTCGCCGAAACGAAGAGCTTCTCTCACCCTCAGGTACAGTACGTGAGAAATGTTTAACGTAAGAGTCGTGAAGAATCCGGACCCAGTCTTGTTTACCAGAGAACCCGACTCCTCCAGCAGCCGTGGGTGTGACAGCCGCAAGTGTTGACTTTAAAAGAATTTCGACCTAGGAATATTTCTTCCTTTTATTCATATCTCCATTAATGAAATTTATGTAATATATTCTATTTTATTTTTATTGTCAATTTAATTCGTTTGCTCTTGAGTGATACAGTGGTCAGGCTGTCAGCCCGTCTGTTTTACTTATGGTGGAGTGGATGTAGCACTAACCTCCTGTCCTATATGTCGCTGGATCGTGCCTAGGGCACCTCCAGTCGACTCAGCTGTAAATGTATACCTATCTTTACAGTACGGGAAGTGAAGGCAGTCGCTGCCTCCGCTTCTTTGTGTACCGAACCTAAGCTTATAGGCTCAAGAGTCAAAAGTCTGTGTGTTTGTGTATTCTTGTAAGTCCTGTAACCTTTATGGGACTATAGGCCTGTTGTCCGTGTGTTTGTCTCTCTGGACTCTGTGTTCTAGTACCGATCATGACAGACAACACTCAATGTGTTTACTAACCGTTACACGAGGGTTAGGCTGTTAGAAGTCAAACCCTCATGAAGGTTTTTTATATAGTACTGAGTAGCGGTCGTGTTGTGTTGTACAGCTGGTTGTCACTTCCCCTCAACACTCAGAGATACAAGCTGTCACTTTCCTCCTCATCACCCAGAGATACAAAACTGTCACTTTCCCCTCAACACCCAGAGATGCAAGCTGTCACTTTCCTCCTCATCACCCAGAGATACAAAACTGTCACTTTCCCCTCAACACCCAGAGATACAAGCTGTCACTTTCCCCTCAACACCCAGAGATGCAAGCTGTCACTTTCCCCTCAACATCCAGAGATGCAAGCTGTCACTTTCCCTTCAACACTCCGAGATACAAAGCTGTTACTTTCCTCTTCAACGTCAAATGCAAGACACTTTCTTCTGCACTTTCACGAACCTCTGAAGTACTTTCGTCATCCCAAAGAGAGAAAATTGTGACAAACGATACATTTTTAAATGAAAATTTTTAATACAAACAAAAATACTGAAATAAATCTCTTCTTTTTTGGTTGTAAGAATAAATTTATTTTAATGTATTTTTGTTTATTCTTTTGTTTTTTTCCGCCTCTACTACGCCATCGTCCAATCTCGCCTTGAGCTTTACAATGTACGTAAAGTTTTTCGCTCAGAGACTATTCCCAGGCAAATGTTGCTGGTTTGTGTATATCAAGTACAGGCCTCTCTCTCTCTCTCTCTCTCTCTCTCTCTCTCTCTCTCTCTCTCTCTCTCTTGCGCTGAGTATTCTTTTATTTTTATTATTATCTTTTTTTAGTTAGAAAGACATTGGAATGGAAGTCAGAACGGTGGAAAACGAAAGGGAGGAAAGGCGACAGTGATAGTGAAAATATATAGTGTAGTGAAGGTTGAATGGAGGTGAGAGTGACGGAACAAAAGCGACAGTGACAGTGAAAATGAGTGAACGTGAATGTTTTGTTTTTAGACTGAAGGACAAAGGAAGGGAGGAATGTTGATAGAAATTGTGTGGTAGAATGAAGTGAGAATAGGAAACATAAAGAGAGAGAGAGAGAGAGAGAGAGAGAGAGAGAGAGAGACACACACACACAGGGGGGATGATGAGTTTCCAGGAATACTCAAACTGCTGTCTTTGCCGCTGGCGACGTGTGTCCTTATCCCACTTATTATTGCCCACTACCTGTTCCCTCCCCTTCCCGCCGTTTCCCACTACCTGTTTTTGTTCTGTCTCCGCCAACAGTGCTAGCCGTTTTTTCACTCTTGCGTATACTAGTTCCCGCTACCTGTTTTAATAAATACCTAAATCCCTTTCGTGTTTAGGACGAAAGTAAAAGAATATGAAGTAGATTTATGACTCGTTCATCATTTCAATCCGTATTCTGGTTTGGTTTTGGTTCCATTTATGACTTTACACTCGTATTTTATAGCTGCTTTATTATTATTATTATTATTATTATTAGTAGTAGTAGTCAGAGCCACATGCGGCTTTTGCTGCATTCACCCATGGAGTTAAGCATCGTTGGAACTACTTGATGCGTACTATCCCTGATATCGGACCCCTCCTCCATCCTCTGGAAGAAGCTATCAGTGTCAATTTCATTCCCAAATTAGTGAAACACCCCCACTTATCCCCAGCAGAAAGATCACTTCTTGCACTTCCATCAAGACTGGGAGGTATGGGACTAACCAATCCAGAGGAGATTGCTGCCACTGAACATAAAAATTCACTTAAGCTCATGGCAGCCCTCACGGATCACATAATAGCCCAGAATGCAACAGGGGAGGTGGATACCAGTGAAGTAAACAAGATTCGTAGGTCCATTACGACAGAACGACAGCACTGCCAAAATGATAAGCTGCAGCAACTGTTGCTGCAGGTACCAGAAAGTTTGAAAAAAAAAGTAGCTATAGCGCTGGAGGTTGGCGCCTCGAACTGGTTAACTACGTTACCGATAAGGGCAAATGGTTTTAGTCTCAATAAACAAGAATTTACAGATGCCATTGCTCTAAGGTACGGTTGGCCAGTAGAAGGTTTGCCCTCCCAATGCGTGTGTGGCTCTTCCTATGATGTCGATCACGCCATGGTGTGCATGAAAAGGGGCTTCATATGCATGAGGCATGACGAAGTAAGGGACCTCACAGCAAATATGTTGAAGGAAATCTGCCGGGATGTCATGGTTGAACCGACCCTCCTTCCTTTGGACGGTGAGATCTTCCAGCATAGGACTTCAAACACATCTAACGAAGCCCGTGTTGACGTCAGTGCTCGAGGATTCTGGACGCGGGGACAGCGAGCTTTCTTCGACATCAGGATTTTTTATCCCATGGCCGCATGTCACCGTAACCTAGCTCTCGATGCTGCACACAGGAGGAACGAGAACGACAAGATAAGGGCATATGGGGAGAGAATTCAAAACGTTGATCAAGGCAGCTTCACTCCTCTAGTGTTCACAACCTCTGGTGAGATGGGACCAAGTGCAAGATGTTTCTACACCAGACTAGCGGAGGTGATCTCCGAACAGAAGCAGCAGCCCAGAAGCTACGTTACAGCCTGGATGAGATGTCGACTGTCCTTTTCTCTCCTTCTGTCGGCGTTGCTCTGCCTCAGGGGAACGAGAGCTTCTGCCCCAATGCCGACAACTGCTGCAGATATTGACTATGAGGCTACAGTCACTGAATGCCGCATAGATCTGCAGCTCAACTAATTCAACACAGACAGGATAGCTACTTATGTATTAGGATATTTAATATTAAGGTAATAAAATGGCGGCGAAGGTGTGGCTATTGGGGGAGGCTGGAGGCCACGTTTAGAAAAAAAAGGTAGTAGTAATAGTAGTAGTACAGGTAGTAAAAATGATCCGAGCTCTCGTAAGTTTTGTTAACGTTAAAAATATGGAAAAAGTGTTTCATACCTTCAAAATGCAAATCGGGTTTAGATAATCCCTGGACAGTTTCAAATTATCTGTGACTGAAATGTGATATAATATATTCGTATATATTTGTTGGTTCCACTGATGTGAAACTTCAAACAGAATCCGGATTTGAAGGCAGAACCTTGAAAATTGGACGAGAATCTGATACAAGACCGAGAAACGGATCAGACGAACAGGAAATACGCGAGAAATGTTGGTGTTAAAGGAAGACGTAAGGATAAAAAATATTGGCAGATAAGAGAGGTAAATAAATAAGAGAACAAGAAAGAACAATAAGAAAAGTAAGAGAGAGAAACTGAAACGCGAAAAAAAAATGAGAGAGCTAGAATACATTATAGTTTAATTTAATCAGTGCGTCTACCTGTCCCTCACACCTGGGCTGGAGATTGGCGTGTTGGGGGTTAGAGGGGGGTCGTGAGGGAGGGAAGTTGAGGGACAGCTGCTACATCCAGCTTCTGTTTGTGAGTTTGGACGCCAGAGTCTGAACCAACTTGTATTATGTATTGATTTTATACTGGCTATATTTTTCACTGGACCAACTTTACCTTGGCCATATTTTATACTGAATAAACTTTACCTTGACTATAGTTTATACTGAGTAAACTTTACCTTGACTATAGTTTATACTGAATAAACTTTACCTTGACTATAGTTTATACTGAATGGTGCTACTATAGTATGCGATCTACCGAGCTGGAGTTGTCGTCTACCGGGACATTTACACTAGCATCCATTAACCTAATGGTTATTAACTTAGGTTAGGCTAGGCTTGGCTAGGCTAGGCTAGGCTGGGTTAATAGATGCTACAGTGTAGGTATCCCGGTAGACCAACTCCAGTGCGGTAGACAGCATACTATAGTAGCACCTAATAAATTTACTTTGGCTATAGTTTATACTGAACATCATCAACCCTGGCTAGTTTTGAACTGAGTTAACGTTACCTTGGCTATATTTTATATGACCCACCTTTACCCTGCTGTGCCGTATACGGAGTCTACGTTAATCTAGCTAAAGTTTATATAAAAAAGTCGCCCTTCTTACATTATACGGAAACGGAACCTCCCCGGCTATATTATAATTAACTTATTTTATTACTTTCGGTTAACAGAGGATAGCTTCTAGCTCAGGTGATGATGTGTCCCGATCACCAGGATAGTTTGCATTTTAGTCTCACTCCCAAGACGACGATAAGTATTGCCACATACATCCCAGGGAGAAGAAAATGTCACCACTCAGGCCTTAATTACGAGGCTGGTGTTATCACGGGGTTGGTAACACTGGCGCGGGGACACTGAGGAGAATGTTGATGGCGTGGTGTGACCCTCCCTCTCTCAGCCTTCGGGAGGGTCAATGTTTCCTGGGTTAGATTTCTTCCCCAAACTGGAGATGTGAGAAGTATTTAACTGGCTCACTGAAGCGAAACCACTCTAAAAGATAGCACCGTAGTTGTTTTTTCGTCAGAAGAAATAAAGAAATATTTTGGTCGAACGAACTTTTTTGAAAATCTTGAATCATAAAACTTCAGAATCTCAAAATTTCGTACCTTAAATTTTATCATCGAGTTGAATTATGGATTTTTTTAAAGTAGCTCTATTGTTATTTTATTTTTGCTAACGATATCTCTTCTGGGTTACGTTGATTTTATTTTTTCAACTCTTGGATTTGCTGCTAAGCCATCTAGTATTTTTTGGGCTTTGTTTTTTTTTTCTTATTGTTAAATCTATCTTGTCTTAAAAAACCTTTTCTTATTTACTGTTTTGGTCTAGTTAGCTTGTGTCATATTCTTAATTAATTCAGAAACAACAGAATACATAGAGTTTACAGGTACAGATATTTCAAAACCATAACATTAGAGTAATCAGACTTTCTTTCATTTCAGGTGAGAGCCGTACCTGTGATTTTGCTTGACCACGGTGAGTCAATGGCGAGTCAGAGTCAGTCAGTCAATCCGTGGTAAAAGTGAGTCAATTAAAACAAGGATTCAGTCATTTGGTAGTAATGGTGACTCAGCTGTTAATCAGGGTAAGTATGAAACAGTCAGTCAGTCAACAAACACAGGAACAACAACAGATATTTCGGATCAGTGTACAGTACTTTTTCAGGTGTGACTTTATCGTGTATAATGACAGATGAGAATCACAAATTTAACACATACAAGTTAGCACATATGTTGCACGTACAAAGCAGAAGCACATATATAACACATAGTCACGCATACTTAACGTTTACAATTAAACATACACAATACATACACATTATTAACATACACATGCACAGTAGAAGAACATGGTATATATAACATTTACTGTATATTCGTATATACATTTCGAACATACACAAGAATACATATTTATATTATACATACATATTTCTCAGTTGCTAGGTCCATGAAAGGTCGGGTGGATGTACAAATTGTTCGCGTAACACACCGTATGAACAGAGTGTACTTGAGTGTACAGTGTCAGCATGTGTGAGGGTATGGTGTCAGCATGTGTGCGTGTACAGTGTCAGCATGTGTGAGTGTACAGTGTCAGCATGTGTGAGTGTACAGGATGTGTAAGGGTGTGTTATGTGAGCCTGATTTAAATCTTGTATTTCTTTTCTATTTTATAAATGGGAGGTGGAGAAGGGACGGGTTATAGAGAGGAAATCCGCGTCTCTGGTCACACACTGGCCAGGTGAAGATGAAAGTGACCAGCTGACATGGTAGGCCTAACCCCGTCGTCTACACCACACGCACGCACACACACACACACACGGGGGGGGGGTGTGTATCTATACCCTTTGTTAATAAGTGGCGTATTTCAA